>NC_135561.1:4707500-4755000 GCF_964340395.1 Glandiceps talaboti | reverse complement strand
TATACGAGCGCCATCAACGACGGGTCGTTCAGTCTCACATCCAACCAGGTTCTCATAGTTTCTATTAATAATATTTTTTATTAATTTATTTATTAATGTATTTATTTATTTATTTATTTATTTATTTATTTATTTATTTATTTATTTATTTATTTATTTGTTTGTTTGTTTGTTTACGCATAGGAGTCCATTATGTTTTGGTCTTTCTGGTTTGTATTGTTAGTAATGTATGTTTTAGTGTTGTTGGAGAAAATTCAGTACTGTCAGTCTTTGCTTCAAAAGAAAATGAAATTGGACTTACCATCGGGACAACCTATGTCATTGCAATAAACACTACTGTCATTACAACGACATTCATCACACCCCAGTATCCAAGAGTCGCCATGTTGATAAGTAATACCGGTTTCAGCGTCTATACACTCACGTCCACTTTGTCCATTTTCTAGAAATGAAACCAATACAGTAAACAATATTTAGAAACTATTCTCTTTTACTCGAGGGTAAAGCAGACTGTACTTTTCTTCATAGGGGCCGTTTCTGGAACTCTGAGTTGTATTGGCCATTCTCTCTTTTTAAAAATTAAATCCAATGTGAAAAGTTAAACCATAAATCATTTTCATCACACAGATGTGTTTACCTTATATATGCCTAGTTAGAATGTTAATTATACTTCGTGTATGCTTATTTCATTGTCATTGCATTATACATTCGATGGTTCGAATTGATAGCTACATATGTACCTAGTCCGGCGTGCGTTAACCTTTGCATATACAATTAATTTAATCTCGGATCATAAGAGTTACGTGGCATGAAGTTTCAATCATGTTGAGTTTATCACCATCTTGGAAATATAGCGAAAATTGAGATGCAGCAAATGAGATTTTACCGATTTATTCCTCAATTTATTATAATTCGATTTATTTTAATTTACTTATTTATTTTAAGTTATCTTTATTTCAATTTATTGATGGCATTTCTTGTTTATTATGAACTGTAAGGAAATAAATTTAGTTGAAGTCGTTATGGCAATTAACGTGGTTACTAGGTAATTCAACATATTTGTTGTCTTGGAAACAGTTGCCGTAGTGTAGCAGAGAGCTGTTACAGTCTAACATTACGATTGCAAAAAATAAAATATTTCCGCACATAGCAAGAATGTACTCTAAGATTACGAAGTATGCCACCAGCGGCGAAAGATTGTAACATCAGTATTTTGCATTCGTAACTGTCACTGAGGGCGCACGTCATGATGAAGTAGCCAGCGGGCTGATTAAAAATATATCTTAACTGCCTGTAAGTTCACTTGCTCTCTGAATGCGCAAGGAAGACAATCGAATATTTTTTTTAAGCGTGGATGAAATTTTGACAATACTTACTTGCTTTTTCTCCATTGCCAGAATTCGTGGTCAAAATGGGAGCATCAGTGTTAGATCGTGTCGTTTGTTCTCGCTTTAGTGGGATTGTGGTCCTATCACCGCTATGCTGTTCAGTTTGACTGGATCTCGTTGTCTGTGCCCTCGTTTCAGATCTGTGTGTAGTAGCAGGTAATACAGTTTCTTTCACAGTGACAGTTGACTGATAAAAGGACGATACAGTCGTAGTCAAACTAGGGCCTGGTGCGTTCGTAGTGCTGCTGATATCATCGTCTGTCTCTGTTGTCATAATGTCTGGTATCTTGTCTATTGTAGACATTGGTGAAGAATTGAGAAGACCCGCTGTTTCTGTCGATGCAAGACCTGATGTTTCTGTTTTCTGGGTAGTGTGTGTCGATTTTGTGGTCAAACCAGTAGGTGGTTCAGGATGTTGTGTTGTATCCTGCGTGCCAGTATTCTCACTGTTTGGTAACTGCACATTAGTATCTGCACTACTGCTAGATGTATCTCGCATTCCTGGTAAATACAAAAGTGGGTGTTATTGTACGAAGTGGTGTTTTTTCCCACATTCTTTAGGTTAGTTTATCTTGGCACAAATTTCAAGTGAAATCGGAGAAACCCACAAATTTAAAATATGTTTTGTACTAGAGCTTTTAAAAATTATATGTTTTTAAAAAAACCCCACAATTTCCTGTCATTAATGTTATTTCACAATATAAGAGCGCCCTCTCATATATGTTCAAAATATGTAAGCAGAGAACTTTACATTCCTGTAACTTGATAATATATTCCTATGTTGGACAAGGCATATGTACACAACAATTAAACAGTTTGAAACTAAAATTAGGTAAAAATATTCGGGAAAGAATTGTAATACAGTATCTTATTTTGTAAAAGATGGGACAACAAGTCACGCATGAATGTTACCGAAGCAGTGGTCTACCCCAGTCACCCTGGTTGAAGTATGTCACTGACAAAGGATTCCAATTCGAGTCCCCACCAATCGCATACAGATTAGGTATAATGTGGTAATATAACATTACGTGTGTTATCAATGCTAAGTTGAAAAAAAGTGTTGTTTTGTTTATCATTTTTATGGTATCGTCAAAGAATTAGAACTACATGTATTGTACATTTCAGGTTGTGATTTGTTTGTTACACTTACTAATCATGTATGCTGCGATGCCCCCAGCTATGACGAGTGAGACGACCAATAGGGAGAAACCAATGATCAACGCTTTTGATGAGGACCAGCAGAGTCTTCTTCGGATAGGTTGAAAGCGTATTTCCTTGGTGTAGGCAGGATGAGAAAACCTCCTGGTCTTGATTTCTCCCTCGGGAGTTGCATATTGATAGATAGGATCAGATGACGTCACTGAATTTTGAGAAGACGATCCACTTCCTGATGAGACGTCGGAGTGTTGTGAGATGTTGTCGTAGGCGGCGTTGTCCATCTGCAAATAAAAACGTTTTCTCTGTTTAACAACTTATGACTTTAAACCATGACAATCGAAACGTCGTCTAGTTCAACAAATATCTTACTAGCAGATTTGTTATGTTATCAGATCGATATCGTCACATTATAGAGTGTGACAACAATCTATCTCAATAAACATAGCAATGTTAGTACGACTTTGTTTTAGCGAACTAGCCGACCACTTTTTCAGGTGCTATGGTTTTCTTTGTTGAATCATCGGTGAGCTCAAATAAAACGGCCGCTTCGATTCCAAGGTGACACCATTTACAAGACCGTGTGTGCTTTGACAACGACGAGTTTCATTCTCTTTTAATTGATATACAACAGTGGTTGTGATAATGAATCAAATACACCTATCAATCTAGTCACCTTGACCGAGCTGAGGTCAACATAGTTCAGGCAATACATACGGAGACTTGACCGGCACGTCTTCGATGATCATGAATTGCAGAAAAAATATGTGTGTGCTAGAGCCTCCGTCCGTATCGTGTATAAGTTCTCTGTAGTTCAAACAGGGCTGCTATTTTCAAGTAATTCTGTGAACATACATTTGATACTATCTGCAACGAAATTTGCATTTAACCTAGTTGCAACCTTCATCAACTATCAAAGACACATTCACTAAAATTACTCAATCACTTTATCTGTTGATTAGTGGTCAATGTCATATGTACCTAGTGTAATGGCAAGTTTAAATCTCTGAGTGCAAGTTTGGTTTTGAATTTAGCACCATGTTAAAACTGAACGAGTTGTAACTGGAGTACTGTAAGCGTCATTTTTCGGCTGACAAATGTTCAAATATTAAAAATCCGACATTTGTGGAGCTGATTTGTAAGTGTTGACCCAAAATTCAATTTGATTTTATTCATCGTGTATACAGGCACACAAATTATGTTTACCCACAGGTGATGCAATACGGTTAAGTGTATTATATTACATGTAATTTATTGTACTTTTTTCGGAAAAAAACAAACAAGAGTTCCTATTGCAGCTAGTTTTAAAAAAAACATAAGAATGGTATAATGTGTGAGTATAGTGTAGTGTTGACACATAAGAAATTCACAGTATTGCTTGTTGCACTGTGACTTCACTCGCTACACGCATGAAAGTAAAACCAAACCCACTGTGTATATCAAGCAATATTTTTATATTTCTTTGATGGTTGTTTACATACGTACGTACGTACGTACGTACGTACATACATACATACATACATACATACATACATACATACATACATACATACATACATACATACATACATACATACATACATACATACATACATACATACATACATACATACATACATACATACATACATACATACATACATACATACATACACAACAAAACTATTTTATTTGCATTTGAATTGAATTTCCGCATAACAGCATACATGATAGAGGTAGTGTATTTCTACACAAGGAGGTGACAGTTATTATATATTGAATCAAAATTTTAGGGAGCCAAGTGAGGATGGGTACGGAGGAGCGTCACGTGTTATGGAATACTGTCATACATGTATTGTGCTATGATCATGTCCCCCTTCCCCCTGCAGTATAGTACTCGGAATACTAAACAATTTCTCACATTTAAATCAATATATGTATGTTTCTGCCGTCGACAAGAACCATTCGAGATTTCATCTTGCCTCATGTGTACTAATTCTATGTTACTGAACAACGCCGGAAAACGTTATTTTCACTACACTACACTACACTACACTACACTACGCTACGCTACACTGCACTGCACTGCACTACACTACACTACACTACACTACACTAAACTGTACACTACACTACACTACACTACACTAAACTGTACACTACACTACACTGCACTGCACTACACTACACTACAGTACACTACACTACACTACACTACACTACACTACACTACACTACACTACACTACACTGCACTACACATTCTTGCAAACCAGAGCTGTTATTTTTTTCCGCGACACTGCGTCTTGGACGGTGCTGTAAAAGAGGCTGTGGTTTACCACGATGTACACCTGCACTGCACTGGAATGTGAATGAAATAAATCCGAAAGTCGACAGTGTTGTCACGCACCTCATGAGTGATTTATCAAAGGAACATTCCGTCAGTGAAAGGTGCCTTTCAAGTAAATGTACCTAACCTTTCAACGTCTGTGTTGTTCTAAAGTGTGTGACCTTTATTGTGACATTTGGTAGATCTAATGGTTTTAAATTGCACCTCTTTGCTTGGTCGAAAATCTGTGCTACGGTCCCATGCCCCGTAGCAAGGTTTCAAACTTTCCACTCTCAATAATTAGACCATGACCGCTTTGCATAGGTTCACTACAAGACCCCCCTCCCTGCTGACTGACTCTCGCGTCTTTTTTTATGCCCCATTCCTGCTTCAACACCCACAGACTAAATATTTATAGATAGGCTGTTATGTCTCTATTTCCAAATAGCGATCATTACAGTGATCATAGTATACAAACTTATTTTGAAGTGAAATAAAAATTTAGGGTCTAGAATTTTGTTTTTACTGTCAGTAGACACTTTGGCACAAATTGCCACCTTCACGAATCATAACCCAGGATGATGGCCTGATCAGACTACGTTACGCAACGTTTTAATGTATTTAGGATTCTTTTCAGTTACACATATCATTCACTGTACACAACGCTGATAACCACTACTAAAATTCCAAAGATAAGTCATCTTTGAAAAATCAACTTAATTAAATATGTCCTGTTTGGAACTGTCAGGGTTAAAAAAAATCACCTATATTACCCGATGGCCAATGTTTACATAAGGATATGGTGGGGGGGGGGGGCATTTTTATACAAAATGAATTACTGTTTCAAATTTCAGGACAGGTACTAGACATGTAATTGCATAATTTTATACACATTACGTACGTTGGGGTTGGGTGATTTAGAACTCGTACAACTGAAGGGGGGGGAGGTTAACTCACGTTGATAACTTCCATCGTTCTATTAGGTATGTAGAACGAGGGAGTTATGGTTCTTTCAAGCATGGAAGTTTCAAGCAACCAGCCATGCGCATCTGTTCCACCATGGTTCCACATACCCGCGTGCCAGTGAAGTCACGCACAATATCACAACGACCTTATTAATGACGTCGTTACTTCCGGGGTTATTTGCGACCAAGGAGTTCGGAACTCGAAACTAGTGTAAATTTACATGTTTACCACATTCATTCTGTGACAACTGCAAACAAAGCGCTTTACGTCACATTGAAGCTGAAAGCATCCCATAATCTCCTATTGTACTATATGTACGTGCCTATACCACAGCAATCAGTTACTTTAGTTCCTGTAAGTAATTAACGGTTACTTGGCAAGGCTTAGCGTGAATGTAGTTTTGCAGACTCATAGATTTCTCCAGTTTTTTCATTCTTGTAAGGATGAATTTCACTCTAGGTAATGAATGTAATTTCATAAATCGTGGGTTAGGAAGCTTTCAGTAATTACAAGGGGGGGGGGGGGGCGCATGGGAAATCAAGCCCAGTCTGTAGTGTAAAATGTGACCATCCCTCATGTCAATTTCCTTTCTCTAAAACAAGACCCTCCCCCTGTTCAAAAGTTTTAAGAGCATTTTTCAACTCTGCCTCTCTGTGGCATAGTGGTTAGAGCTCATGACTAGCAGTCATGTGGTCGTGGGTTCAGATCCCATTCGAGACCACCATATCAATATGGCAATATCTTACCACACTCCCCCCCCCCCTTTACTCCAGGTGAAACCATCTCCTCTCATCACACCATAATGTTCGAGCAATTGATTCAATGCATGGTTGTTAGCGGCGGAATGATATGTTCTGATATTATGATACACCGGTGGTAGCGGTGGGATGTGGTAGCAGTAGGATTTAGAACTGGTGGCTACAGCGGGATGCCAAGATCACAAAATAATGCAAATTTAGATGATGAAATGGATCAAAGTAAAACGTGATAGGCTCCCCTAATTTCATTTTCTAAAATATGCCCCCAAACGTTTTGTAAAAAGTGACCCCCCCTGTAATTCCCTCGTCCCTCCCCTTGTAATTATTGAAGGCCCTCTTATGGAAAGTCATTAAATTTCATTAAATTTCATGATGTAGCATCATATGAAATATATGCGATTGCCAAGAAAAAATCAAATTGAAAGTCTTTTCATCTTCATGATTGTTCTAGTATTCACTGATATGTATTAGGTGAACAAAAATACTTATAACTATTTATTTGGGGGAAATAAGCACTTTATGGAAATTATGGACATTGAATTTTTGCGTTTATTACATGACATTGTACATATCTATTGGTCCCATGAGGCAATGAGGAAACACTACTGGAACAATGATGACGAATAAAAGTTTCAATTTGATGTTTCTTGGCAATTCCACGATATTTACGAGATGTTAATTAAAATCATGAAAGGATTCGACAACACCCAAAGTTTACGAAAATGCCTTTACAATAATTTATTTTGTTTGAAACTAAGGAGGGGGAGCTATATATAAATTAAATTTAAAGCTGTGTGCTGTTCAGATAAAAGTATATTGGATTGTTTTGTCAAAAAAGATTATAGTGTCGAATATAATATCCTCTATAGTTTTGCAAACGTTAAATCTTAGATTAAACCCCCTAACCGAGTCTTAGGGTAAATGCAATCCAGTCTATCTTGAGTTCACTTTTAGTGTTTATGTATGAAGCCGTAGTCATGGTAACAGTAGTGTGGAAACAGTGAATAGTGAAGTCATTGTGCACGGGGCCAAGTAGGACTAGTACCCGGATTGATCGATGAAATGAGTGAGAAATGACGTGCCATGTTTTAATTCTAAAGGGCAGTGTAATCCTGTCAATGTCAAGAAAGCAGTCTTTGTTTGCAGAGTTTTCAAAATATTTCAAGCTTGTGTATTCTTATAGTACCGTTTACACACAACATCTACAACATGCCTCCGTTCCTCCGAAAGATAATCCACATGATTTATTGCAGCAGTTTTTCTGATTTTCCGAAACAAACAAAAGAAACTGTGGAAGGTACGCGGTTTGAAATACGATATTGCATAATGTTTTGACACACTACAGAAATTATGACGATTTTCAGTGTATTTTAACTATGCATGGCAAAGTTTTAACATGTATTCGTAGTATTTGCGACCAATCATGGCGGATAATACATTCTCAATTATAATAACTGATTTGCAAGCTGTAGCAAATATTTCGTAAGCCTAAACAAAACGAATTGGGACATTAAAAAATTAATTTGCAATCACAAAAAATTACATTACCAAAAGCAACGGCTATCACAGCATTTTCGCAATCGCAAACACAAATTAAATCACGGGTTTTGTAGAAAAGGTGTTCTAAAGAATCCATCAATCACATTGGAAACAGGGAAAAAACACTTTTAATTGAGCGACTTTTACTTGAACATGACTTTGATCTATTGAACAATTGTTTGAAACTTTGAATGCATAGCGCCTCATGTTGTGGAATATGGATTAAACGCTCAGCCTGATAGATAACTGCAGTCCTGATGACTCTCTCTGAACGGTGACACAATTAATAAATTAATAATTCTCTAAATGTCTGTTCATTATCTCTGCTCATTGTAAACTGGAGTTATAGAACATACTTGCATGTGCTGAATAGTGGGCCAATCTGTTGACAAAGACTGTACTTTACAGTCGAAAATTTCAGGTACAATTTTCAAGTTTGTGTTTGGAAAAAATGTTTAATTCGATGCTATGGTTTGCCAACACGGATGAATTTCCATTAACGCGCAGGCGCAAACTTTACCCTTCGACGTGCGATTCATCCTTTACATAAATCGCTAGAAATGCAATGAAACGAAACGAAGGTTCTTCTATCACGTGAAAGGGTTATAAGCGGACTCTGTCCCCTTTACATAAATGAAACACCATTTTTTTCATGACGTCATTTTGCATAGTCAGTAGTTTGCGACACACCTAGTTTATTTTCACAATTCAGCGGTATTGCTATTACTTGGATTTACAACCCGGATTTGTACTCTGGTTACACACAATGATACTTAACATGTCACAGATAATATTATCACATGTGCGTTGAATACACAACACCAAAATAGATGTTTATAAAAATATACATATAATTCGGGAGTCTGTGTAACATACGCCATAGCTCGTATGTACCGCTGGTCTAAGGCTACCATTCTAAATGGCATTTCAATTTCTAAAATAAAGGCCTTACGTACAAAACTTAGAACTCTGCTCAGCCCCATATACATCATGCTTGCTTCGTATATCATTAATTATGCTTCATATGTTGAATCTATGTTAATAACTAATAATGTTTTTGACATTCTTTAGCACGTGAAATAATTATGATGATCACATATATCTCGTTCTGTTTTCAGTATCTCGAGAATTAACTCTTCAATCTATGTCAATGACAATGATATCTCAGCACTTTAATAATGTAATTAGGACATATCAAAAATAAGCATTTACAGTAGTATATTTTCAATGTTAATATCACTGGCTGGAAGAAAACTAATACGGTGTAATGTTACATAAGCTAACTGGAATATCTGATTTGCCTTGAGGCCTTGACCTCAAGGTTTAATGGAAACAGAATGAAAATAAACCAAGTCAGTTATGGTTTATGGCGCTAAATTAAAGAGCGTGTTGATAAAAACTACTACAGTATTAGCGATTTTATCCAATGCGAAATGTCTGTCACATGGTAGGCTTAACCTAGTGTTCTTCACTGCAGGTGATTCGATTTATAGTGTTATTGCAGTGGGTTCTTATTTAGTGATTTTTTGTCATGACAAACCCGACGAATTTCGATGAATAATTAATCACATTGTAAATAACTTGATAGTTTTGGAGTATTTGATGACTGGTCAAACCTTCCACGCGATATCAGAGATATGGCCATGGGTCGTTAACAGCAATGGCAAGTTCTGTAACTTGCAGAAGCTTTAGTTGACTCGGACATAGAATATGGAGTTGCCTAAACACTGAACAGCGCAGCAAATAATGACCGCCTTTCTGGCCTTGCAGTGATGCTTGGTAAATTTAATCTTAGACCACTATATTCACACTGATATTTACTGAAAAGCTCAGAAAACAATGAAGTGTGTATCAATTGTTTAAACTGGGTATACCGGTCGAGTACAGTACGTCAAGAGTTCTCATTTTACATTTGTATATTATCGTTCACTGCAATCCAGATGATGCCCGTTCAATGTACACTCAGAGGACACTACTACACTGGTATATAACGAATATCATAATGAAATGCCAAAATGGGGTGGTGTAAGCGTAAATCGTCTTATCAAATCAGTATATAGCATATACAGTCGTACGCATAGTGATACACCGCTCTCACAATTTACATGTAATTCTTACACGGAAATAGAAAGCGCGTGATCAACAAGTTGCTGACTACTCGGAGAAATTCCCTTCTGAATCAGGCGATTTGTTCTGTTTTGTACGGTATGACACCTACCTCTTTCTCCGAATTAGCTATTTGTATATGAGAAAACTACCACTTTCACAACTTCATACAATCCATAACGAAATAGTGTGTGTTTGTGGAGAGAGATATTATTAGAAGTGGTGTCGTTCTAACACACGCATCAGAGTACTGCCACACATGGGGGTCATACGAGTATGTGCACTTTCTCTTCACGAGCGCGACATTGAATGTCGCTATGCGTACAATGCATGTACTTGCATAATAAAAGCGTAAATGTGAATATGCATGACGCAGAGCATGACGTGTATGCGACCCCAATTTGGGTCAACTGACTGGCAGCATACTGTAACTAGTATTCATTCGCGACGACAGGACACAGATATAAAGCTATGTCATTGAATGAGGTCATGCGCAAATGCGACAACTTTATTAAGATCAACGTCACCGCTACCAGTGAAATTACATGTAAGTGAGGTACATCTTTCCTGGTGGTAAAATTTCAAGGAGATATTTTACGAGTTTTGCCGGAATGGATTCCGGTCCGATTAACTGAACTTTGAGGCTGAAGAGACAGAATTGGACTCAAAAGAATCACGTTAGACCTTGTTAAGTACGAAATAACCGTAACCATGTGAATAACGTGCCCCCCTCCCCCCCCCCCATGCTATTAGAAACGCTACCGTACGTAATCAACCAAGAATTGAAATTCATTAAAAAAAATACAGGACCCCCAGGATAGGCAGACTGAAGTGTTACCATTCATTGTGGTAACTTGGCAACCCCGGATTTCGGAATCCAGAAT
The DNA here is from genome assembly GCF_964340395.1 of Glandiceps talaboti. Taxonomy (NCBI): domain Eukaryota; kingdom Metazoa; phylum Hemichordata; class Enteropneusta; family Spengelidae; genus Glandiceps; species Glandiceps talaboti. Next base: position 4,743,897 of record NC_135561.1, on the reverse strand, counting down.
CGAACAGCAACTGTCGCTATATAGTTATGAACATTTGCACTCTCCTCATTGGCATGAATGTCAAAATAAAAGAGATTAAATTGGTTTATAATATTATTATTGTGAATGAATAAAACCATCTCCTGATATTAAAGTGGCCATATGGATGAGAATTTGGTATTTATTTTGGATTTTTATTTGATAAAACAGCTTCACTATGTTTTTCTACTTGAAAAAATAATGCGAAATAACATATACCAAGTCCATGTTCACATCTCAATAAACGGCAAAACATTAAACAATGTGTAAAATGTTTGTTATTGTACGTACAATAACAAACTTTTTACACTTTGTGCATCTTTTTGCAATGTTTTGAGTTATGAACATGGACCTAGTATATGTTCTTTCGCATTATTTTTTCATGTAGAAATACATAGTGAAGCTGTTTTATCAAATAAAAATCCAAAAGAAATACCAAATTCTCATCCATATGGCCACTTTAATGACTTTAGTGTGTGTAGATGTGTGTATGCATACAACAAATAACTGATATTACAAACTCTACATGATTATTTTTGCTAATTAAGGGTTTATATAGGCTTTCCTACATTTCATACATATTGGCGCTAATTTGGTATTGACCTTCATATGATTGGTCAATTATGAAGAGATACGATTGGTAGTAAAGATTGTTTGAACTTGAAATTAATTAATTTGACATAACATGATTGGTTATGAAGATTGCAGTCAGGATCCTAAATTTGACTCAAGATCGATGTATCTGTATATGTATCTGTTTGAATACTGGAATACATCACCCCTTGCCATTCTACATTTTCCCCCTACCCTCCAATATGTATGTGGTATTTTACAGTCCTCCACCGACCGTAAATGAACCCTATTCAGTCACGTCACGGTGCGTCTCTACTGGACAGTGCGCTACTCATGCACGATTCATTTGAATGCTTCTTCGATGACTAAATGCGACAGCAACATGCGATCAATAATGCGATCCAACAGACAATGCAAAGGGCAGTAAGATCCAGTGCAACAGTTCTAGACTCTGAAGGGACGTTACGACACGACACCATTCAAAAGTACGCACCTATAATGTGGACAAAGAAATCAATGTCTTTATGTTCACTGTGACCTGAAAATAATCGGCAAGTGCTGTTGCTGTGTTACATAAATGATTTGAGAAGGCAAATGTGTGTCTGGTAAGTGATATAGAAGAAAGAATCAAAGTAACCACGTTGCTTCAACTTAGTAAAGAATTGAACCCACAAAACCTCTATTAAAGTCCAAATATGTGACAAGCCGTACAGGCCAAAAAATATGATTCCTTTTGTGGCTCTAGTTTTTGTATTTTTAGATTAAAGATTATTTTAACAATTCATTCAAATCATTTGCAGTATATAACGAAATTCATTTTTATTTTGATGATCACATTAGTTTATCGAAAACAGTTTTTATTCTCTGTTGAGATTTTAGGTGATTTACGGGATTGAACAATTCTGGCTTGTCGAAAAATTCTGTAAAAAATTAAATAATGTTAAACGTTACAAACCTACAGCCAGTCGTTAATTAGTGGATAATATTATCCGTGTATGGTGTAGACAAATTTAGTTCTGAGCGAAAGCTTGGTTTTGACTCCTTCACCATAAAAACTCAGGCTACATTTGTTTTCAGGTAAAAATCATTTTCGATCAGACAACCACAATTTATTCATTCAAAATTCGTTGAAAATTGTTAAGATACCAATAATTAGACATTTTGCAGGTTAATGAGTCGACCACCAATCCTATCCGTCAGTAGTGCAGTAACAGGTTGAAACCGTGATCACCGTTGAGGGCGCTCATTTTTTTTATTGGGCGCGGACCCAAAAATCGATAAGATTGCAATTGGTTTATTATATCATGTCATTTATACAGCTAAAAAAAATAAGTCCACCCATAGGTGATTCAATACTATTCAGGATGAACGATATTACGAGTAAACGTTCGTATCCAAGAAAATATTTTCAGCTAGTGTACAGATTTAAAAGGAGTTACGTTACTAAATCATTCCAAAACCAGATTTAAACTGACTGCCTTCCGTAAGGGTAGTCTTGCAATTTCATGATTTATGCAAGAAATTTAGCTCTATGTCTGTGATTTTTCAAGTCCCAGTGAAAGTTAGTTGTCAAAAATGTTGTTCAAATGTCCGCTTCCTACCATCATCACAGGAAAGCTTGCCATCTCCGACTTTACTCAGCTTTCGTGATCCCCTACCGTATACCCGGGATATGTACACACCCGTCCGTTTCCACAGCAAATAATAAACGAAATTCAAACCCTCATAACATTGCTATTACGCATCAGAAAGTCTACATACTTCATGGTAAGCATTGTCACAGTTTAACAAGTTTACACAGTGAAGTGATACCGTATTATTACCCTACTTCGTCCCTGAGTAAAGTGTATACATTCCTGTTTCGACCGAGATTGACAGACGCAACATATGCTCCAAATACTATGAGTTTCTGCTTCCAACTTTCATCAACTTTGTCACATATAGTTTTTGTCGCACTAACACCACCATCGGCATGCATAACATTTAGGAAAACTGTGGACAATTTGTTAAAATGAATTGTCAAAGGATTCAACATATCCGCTGTGTTGAGTTCACCCTTGAATCATTGCTCTAAAAGTATATGTTACTTAGTGAAAAGTAAGGAAAAGATATTTTTACTCAAAGATGATTCTTTTTATCTAATAATCAAAAAATATGTAAATGTATGCAAATTTGAGGATCAAATTCTAATCAGCTATTCAGCATCATACAAAAGTTGGCTTCCAGGTTTCACCCCAAAATGCCTACAGAACCATTTTCCAGCAACATTTTCTAAATTAGAACTGCACTATAGGCGGCAACATAAATGTAATGCGCAAGTCTTTCATTAGGCGGATGATGCCCTCAACGACGAGAGTCACTGAGACTACGTACCCATTTATTAATCAAGATGATTTTTTTTCTACATATAATCGTTTGCTGTGATAAAATACACCTATACATTAGATTTGACTGAAGAAAAGACACGGCAAATACTTAAATATACGTAACAACTGTGAGCAAAAACGTGACCGCTGAGGGCGATATAATGATTTGAGAGATGACATGGTAACCCTACCTAATTAATCCAAGTAGGATTGGGTATGGTCATGTCAAGATACTAAATGAAACAACAACAAAAATTCTTTACTGTCATGGGTTCAGTGTTAGTGCAGAAGGAAACTGGAATGACATATCTGTTGCATTAGTTGTGTCATTACACACACACACACACACACACACACACACACACACAAACAAACAAACAAACAAACAAACACACACAAACAGACAAACGTGCACACACATATACATATATTGGACAGGAATCTTCACTTATAAATGATTGAGTACTGACTTTATTACACTCATTCCTTATAATGTTATATTCATATTCATTTTTTGTCTGGTTTTACCAGTGAGCACAGAGTAGTGAGGAACCCTTTCAGCAGCATACATTACTCTCATAGCATTTAATTTTAGAATAAACGCAAAACAGGCAAGGAACAAGAGCTTGTCTACGATACTTATCATTTCTACTAAGGCCTAAAAAAATAATTGCTTCTTTTTTAATGTATTTGAGAAGAAAATAAAATCGCAAATATTGTGAAGTCTCACAAATAGTGGATGCGGAAACTGACATCAACTTAAAAAGACAAAATAAAACTGTTCTTCCAGTCTATAATGGCTGTACATCTGATAGGGAGAAATATATAATACAAAGACCATGTGGAAAACAGTGGAAAACATGAACTAGACACTCACACATGAAAAAATATACAACAAAATAAAATAAAAAATCCACTTACCCCACCTACTCTAAAATTGAGTGTAATCGGAACCTAACCTTGCCATTCTGTTATTATAACATGCTATGCATGTGTCACAAATTTATTTATGTATCAATTCCTGTGCTATAAGGTAGAGGTTATACCTGTTAAAATATATATGCATAAAATCATACAAATATATACTTTTACTTCCGTTAGCAGGAAACTAAATAAACATTAAAAAGTCTACGTTTGAGTTGATTGTCAATATGTACTTTGTCAAAACAGTAAACATGTTATGAATGTCATTATTCGATAGACTGTTACTTTCCTTATTTGAATTATGAAACTGTGTATGAAACAAAAATAAACAATGCATGAAATCCTTTGATCAAATATTTGAAGTGTATTTAAGAGAGCATATGGTAAGTATTAAACTCATTGGAAAAAGAATGACATGCAGAATAGACATCTGCTATTGTGTATCACAAAAGTTAGTGACAGCTTCTAAATTTACAAAGAATATGTTTTATACAATTAAAAAATGAATATAGATTCTGAACAATTTTTACCAGTTTCGCAAGAATTGACAATAATTATATTCGCCTATACACAAATTTATTCGAAAGAAAACATTCTGTTTGAATGATTATAATTATGAATTTCGACGATGGGTTGATCAAGGCTCCGGGAAATACTGGTGGATAAAGTTAAGATACTCTGTCACTCTGCTATAAACACCTGGGCTGTCAGGCCTTGCGCAGCCAACACCAAAACTCACGACCCCTGCCAAGTACCATTTACCAGGTCCTTTATCGCAAACAAACGGTCCACCACTGTCACCCTATAGGGGGCAAAGAGGTACGATTACACAATATATATCACGTGATGTTAAATGTGTAATTAATGATCAATATTATTCTAATAAAATCTAAAATAAACGTCGAAAATACACAGTGAGGAGTTCGACATAATAATTACAACATGTCATATTTAGGCAACATTTCAGACTTTATACATTGTCATTTATTTTCATGGTACCAAATATGTTGGTATTTCAGATATGAGTTGGTTTGTTTTGGGGAATACAAATCGTGTTTATTTTTATCAATATCAATAACATGCTATACACAACAGTAAAACATCACCTTACCTGGCAAGAATCTTTTCCTCCTAAGTCAAAGCCTGCGCAGAGCATCCTTGGAGTAATAGCTAGTGACTGGTGTTTTTCCTGGCATACTTCGTTCGTTACTATTGGCAACGATGCTTCGAGGAGAACATCAGAACCAAACCCTGTCAGTCAAGTTTATAGTATAGATTATATTATAGGTCATTCTTCTATGTGTGTGTGTGTATGTATGTATGTATGTATGTATGTATGTATGTATGTATGTATGTATGTATGTATGTGTGTATGTGTGTATGTGTGTATGTGTGTATGTATGTACGTATGTATGTATGTACGTATGTACGTATGTACGTATGTATGTATGTATGTATGTATGTATGTATGTATGTATGTATGTATGTATGTATGTATGTATGTGTGTATGTAAACATGTATGGGGTGGAAGAGGGGCCTAGGAAGGTTGTGAGGGAAAAATAGATGGATGAATGAATGGAGAGAGGGAGGGAGGGGAGGGGGGATGTAAACATTCAGCATTAATAGGGATAACTTTTACATTCCTATAGCTGTCAGTATCCATTCAATGAAAATGAATTAGACTAAATAAAACACCAGTAATTACATACACTTTGATTGGCTGCATACAAGTTCATATTCAAGTAGAGATATAGTTTCTTTAATTGACTGACAAAAATAAAACTGGCATTGGGAGTAGAGCCATATAGCAACATGTAACATTTATCATCAATTGTAAGTTGTTTAAATGAAATAATATACAATTAATTAACGCAAACCATCCAATTTACTTACCATTTTCTGATGTAGCTCCCCATCCAGTAACAAAACATTCAGTACCAGGTCGAAACTGCATGTCAGGTGGTGGAAGGCATATTGTTTGGATGTTATCAGTTAGGTCAACTGGCCGTAATAATTCAACCATCGCTATGTCGTAATCATCTTCTGGAGGGTTGTACTCAGGGTGAATATGGATCGCCTTTACACGCCTTGATATAATATTTGACTCGTCAGTCAGGTCGATCATACCAATTGAAGCTGACCACAATCTGGGATCATCAATTAACTCGCTATAAAGTGAAAATAAGTTAGAACAAATGAAGGCAACACATATTTAGGACATGTGTAAGCAACCAAACATTTTATTTCCTGTGTATCTTTTCATCAATTTGATTCAAATGATTTAATAATCTTTTGTTTGCTATTCAAGTATCCAACAATCCATACATGTTAATTTGATAAATGTCCTCACAGACAACTGAGTTTAATAATCTGTGTTTCACTCCATACAACACAATATAAAATCATCTGTCTGTTCATGACTGTCTTTTTTGCCTCTAGGATAAACGTGCCCTTCCTAGAGTTCCCTCTCTCTCTCTGGCTGGTAGCTTGTACATATATGTAGTGTATGTGTGCGTCTGCGTCTGCGTCTGCGTGTGTCACGTGTGTGTGCGAGCGCGTGTGTATGTGTACGTACTATGCCCTTCGATTGGTGTTATTTTCATATATTCGATACATACTGTGTTGTGGGTTCCTCGAAGCAGTGCGCAGCCGTAACGAGCAAGGTGTCGGACAAAAGTGATGCACCACAGGAGTGTCCATTATTGATTTCTGCCAATGAAACTTGCCATGGCCACTCTCCACGCGTGGCTTCTGTACCTCCTACAATACGACTAGTGCTTACATCCAATGCTGGTCTTGTACCACACTCTGGTGATGTTAAACCATAAAAAAAATATTGGTTAAAGTGGATATAAAGCTACGTTTAAGCCCTTCACATCTATTTTATTGATAACATACAAGAAAAGAAGTCACGTGGTTTAACTTCGGTGTCTTATGATTTGTATGTATCCACATATAACGTATACGATTGCCTTACAATATCACATTGTAAGATTTAAAGTTTCACGTGGCATAAAACTCATCTTCTTGACAAATTCTAAAATCACTTAGTTTATTACAGTAATTTTACTGCGTCAAGAGGGGAAAGACAATGTAGGAACACTATCTGCAATAAATTATTTACTATCTTAAAAGGCTTACCATATTCTTCACATTCAATGTAAGCAAGACTATTCGATGGACACACATTACTGAAATATAGAGTTAGAATGCAAAATTATAAAAGAATACATGTCATTTATGATTTGGTAACATTTATTCATCTGTACGGTTCACAGACAATCGTGGCAGTCATGGTATATACAAAATGTAGTGTCATGAGAGTTTTTCTGTGTTGTATTTGTCAATGTGAAGACGATGAATAATTAATATAAGATGTTTTAAATATCCATGAGATGTAACAATCAATATCATATTTAAGAAATATGCAAGGGGTGACAAAGATTTAAAAACATTAGATAGACGTTTTACGTCTTTGTCACCGATCGCACAGCAATATATGAAGTAGTGAATGTAATTTGTGTCAAAGTGCACAAGGTTTCTCAGAAACAAAGATTATTGCATCACAAAAAGGCAAGCTGAACTCGCCAAAAATAAAACTACTGTAGTACTGATCGGTAAAGGAAGAAGAGACGGGGACATAATTGTACAAATCGTCAGACGGACAAATTTGAAATAGCTGAACATTAGCTTCGATATACAACGAAAGTTTGGTTAATATTTGTTTATATTGAACATTACAAACATTTACATTACCGCATCAACATGTTATACACGGTAACCATGGATACTTTAGGGTATTATTAAAAAGGATGAGCCTTCATGTACATTATATACATTAAACTACGCATGCTCTTCATAAACTATAATTATTCATACGTTACGTTCTCTTCTTTCACTTTTCATTTAGAATAAGACATGTTTCGGACAATTCGCATGTCCTCAGTTTATAACTTAGATCTGACAGAATAATTGAAATTTAGTCAGAAAATAATCAGAGATGATGAACAGATTGGCGGTGTTAAAAGGTTAACATGGTACGTAAATTCAGGCGTGAAATTACATACCAGTTTTGAACATCTATTGTACTCTTAACTCTTTTTCGCTTATTGAATTATACTACTTATCAAAATGGTCAACAATATTTATACCCCTGTGAAAAACATTCAGTTTACCCCTGGTATTATGATTTGCATTGTGATCAAATAATTTGTATATGTAAGTCACTTGTGTCTTGTACAATGTGACTGAATGCTAGGGCTTTTCAGCATCGCAACTATTTAGTAAGAGCGTTACCTTTTCCGCACAAGGGCTGACATCCAGTCATTGGAATCGATTGCATTACTTCTAAGAACTGCAAAGCTTGAAGACGTGATGTTTGCACTGGATATTGGTATGGTGCTGGTACTCAAATGTCTCCTAACGAGAGAAGAAAGTTATGATGAAACATACATACTAATGCACACCAAAACACACTCATGCACATACAAACACGTGTGACGAGTGTGACAGTGGTGTGCAGGCCAAGTACAATAATTTGAAAGATGGTGAGGTAAGGTGCATGGTGATTGCCCAATTTTTGAAAATCGTTTCAAAATAGTTATGACAGTTATCAACATCATATTTCAAATTTAAAAAATTGAATGTACCCGAATGTAGGCTGAACCAGTTTGATTGGCAGGTACAAACGGACTTCTCAGTAAACCAATGTCATACATCAAACATTTAGGGAAATATAAGCAAAACATGTAGGCGTCGATTGAATGAAATGTCAAAACTATAGAACGTATAAACATAACGTATTTCAACAGATTTGGTTTTCTTTAATCATTCCACCATATAATTAATGATAACAATGTTAATTATAGTGCTACAATGATCTCTGCATTATTCCTATCTCATCTCATCTCACCTCACCTCATCTAACTTTATCTAATTCCAGGGATGTATTACTGAGACTCATAATACTTTGTTATATGAAGACTCTCAGTTATTTGCCGGCCGGGTTGTTGTTAGTATTAGAAAATAATTTAACTGGCACATGGCAGTTGCCAAGGTATCATTTATTTTCCATCTTAGAATTGTCCTGCAGGCAGGTTGTAACCTGCCATTATATACACAACGAATTTCTAATTAACTTACAGACATTGCCTATGTGATATATAGCATAAACAAGCACACCGTACCACATCAGTATTTTTCTTGACTTAAATTGAAAATTTCATCTGACTATTCCCGCATCATTTTACAAAAAGTGCAATAACTTCTTAGTAATAATCTTTTGTTCTTTGGTTGACCTCTAATATGGCAACCATGATGCAGCACAAATTGATCATACAAACCTTTCAGTAAACACTGTATACAAGATGAAAGTAATTTGTTACAGCATACCTGTATCCCATTTGCTTGCATATAGATGTAGCAATAGTAAAATCCACTCTATCAGCACATAGTGATAAACGTTCTTGTCCAACTCTTACACTCACTGAGCCACCATTTTCAACGGTTTCTTCCATAAAACTCACTAAATACAACATTTTTTAGAATTGTTTTAATATTCACATTTGTACACATTAGTACAAAAATTAACGAATGTAATGATAAAAATTATTGCTCACTTGCAAATTTATTCTTTAGAGAAGGTGTGCAATATGCTTGTTTGCAAGTGCGTTCATTTGCATATATTTGCATAATGTTTTCAGTATAGCGTTGCACAGCAATAGTATGTGGGCGCACCAATAAAAGGAATCACTAATGCAACGACACATGTCAACCAGCGATTCCTTGCATCGATTCGATATGCGTGCATGTTCGTATTTAAACTGCAGTATAATACTGCAAAAGGGTTTGTGCATTAAATATACCTTACTAAGCCTATCTCGTTTGTGTAGTACATTTCAGTCAAAAAAAATATTTGCTAATTTGCCATGATTTCAGAAGATATGTATGGGAGCTATACTTATACTGGGTTCATTTTATCATTAAAAACTAGAATGAAAAGAGTGAAGCTAAATTATACAAATGAAAATGAAGTTTCAATCAAGCAAACAATAATCACTGAATTTCAGTTGTAACAAACAAACATGTTTGTCATGCTATTATTTCTTACCACAGATAGTTTCGTCCTCATTCTCATGGCACTCTGAACGTCCATTACATTGGTAAGTATCGGGAACACAGGTCCTATCTCGGCACATAAACCTGCCTTCAGGACATGACGCTGTGTGGGATGAAGAAAGGAGAAATATATATCTTATACAAGGACATTGAGTCTATCTTATTCAAGAACATTGGCTATGTCTTATACAAGGACACTGACTATATATTATGCATATGCAAGAACACTGACTATATCTTATAAAAGGATATTGACTATATCTTATGCATGACATTGACTCTATCTAATGCAAGGACATTGACTATGTCTTATATAAGGACATTGACTATGTCTTATACAAGGACATTGACTATCTCTTATACAAGGACAAAGCATGCTGTTTCTCTGTATTTTATCTACAGCTACTTTTTTATGGATTACAACAGTCAATGATTTTGAAAGCATTTCATTGTTAAAGTGACACAAGCTAAGTTCATTAGCCTTTTCTTCAAGTGAAAACACTTCCATAAACCCACAATTAAACTACTCTATAGTATATCAATGTCAATATATACCGTCTGTATCATTGCAATTGTCTTCTGGCAATGTTAGAAGAGTTAAATTGCATAGTAGAAATGACATTTTTATACATGTTGTAAGTTTAATTGAACGCATGGGTTCAGTCAATTGCAATCAATGGTTAACTGTGCTTCAGTACGTAGAATACCGCGAGTACGTTTTGAATATACAAGACAAAATATGCCCTCAAATAGTATATACTCTCATCTTGAGCCCTTCTAATGCTTAACTTGAATGACAAATACTTACAGACACAATTCGTCTCGTCGGAACCATCGTTACAATCAGACAAACCATCACATAGGAGATTGTTAAAAATACACGATCCATCATCACTACATGTAAAGTGCACGTCTTCATCACAGGCTAAACATTTCGAAGAAAGGTGAAAAATATCGCAATTATGAAAACTAACTACTTCTATGCGATGTTCGGTTTGTTATTTCTTAAATAAAATAAATTTAAATTTTGATACATTAATTTCTAGATCATTAATATGAAACTGAAGTTTTACAACATTATTCTTCAACTGGTGATTGATCTGAGGTTTCATATTTCTTGACTGGTGATTGATTTAGAGGTTTGATATCCTTTAAGTGGTGATTGATCAAGAGGTTTGGTATTTCTAAAGTGGGGATTATATTGAAATAATGATCACTTACTGCAGTTCAGTTCATCTGATCTATCATAGCAATCGAATATAGCATCACATCGTTTGTGGTTAGGTACACACGTAGGAGATGAATCACACAAAAACATACCATCTTCACACTCTGTTAAAACATAATTTTCTTGTACATAAACTCTCAAGACAAAAGACACATAAGGCCAAAAAAAATTGGTTCTGTTCAGTGCGCGCATCACTTAAATTAAAGTCTTAAATACCCTCACGTCGGTCTTTTTTTCGTGTTTGTCCAGACCATGCAGTCTGCAGATCAGTGTGGATACACAAAAATAACCCTCCCTACTTCAGTGAAGACAACTGCAGAGACAATCATGAACAAGCAAATGACATCTACTCGACATACACACTTAAGCTTGCTCTAAGGTACTAAATAAAGTGAACAGTAACTGCCATAAATAGTAGATTGAGTGATAGGTTTGTGAATTAAAAAAAAACGTCGTCGCAACATTTTAGACAAACGGTCTTATTTTTCCCCTTGGCCTCAATAGTTGGTTTGATGACTGTCTATAATATCGTTTGGATTACGTACTTTTTAGAAAATGGAATATTTAATTAATAATGTATCTATTTATTGATAAGGATATTATTTAATATGAGAACAAATACAAAAACAAATTCTTGCAAACTTAAATATTGTCTCAGTGTCCGTTAGAAGAAGAGGCTAAACAATGATTGAAATCTAGCCTTATAAATCACAACATTATGTCTAGTGTTCGAACACAAATCAAGTTCATTTTACACTGGTAATGAAGGCTTCGGTTTACTAAGATAGACTCAAACTCAAACTATTCTCTATGTTGATACAACAGTGATAATATATTGAATAGACGCTATAATCTCAATAGGTCGGGCCTCTGAGAGCTATTACCATAAACTTGGAATGTACTGTTTCGGGACCTCTAATGTTTGCACTATTTTGCAATAATCACAGGGTGGTTAGATTCGCATAGTATGAAAGGATTCGATATAAACCACTTGTGTATGTGTAATTTACCATATCGAACAACAATAGTTTTAGTTTGTGTTTATCTTATTAAACCGATGTCTAGATTAGTCGTAACTTACCCCATTCACAGTTTTCCTCGTCACTCATATCCTTACATTCCGGTACACCATCACATCTCCAGGCCATGTACACACATCCTACACCATCACTACAAGCAAACTCATCAGTCGGGTGACATTCTGTTTGAACGGATTATTAGTGTATTAATGGAAGTGAACACAGAACTAAAGTGTTCCACATACAGGAATCTTGTTAAAAGTAATTGTACTTGCAGGCGATTAACTTTATCACTAGCCAATAAGGAACTGGTCATATATATATATTTTGCAAACAAAAGATATACCATTGAAGTGTTGGCAATATTTGTAATTTGATATTAAAAGAAAAATCATTTGAACTGTCTACGTCGAGTCACTGGATAGGGTCAGGAGGTACCAATCAATAAAGTGTACACCCCACCGTTGCTATCTGTACCTATATACATGTACACTGTATACGGCATTACCTTTCACAATGGCTAGTTTGTAGTACAGCTGTCCTTGAAAAGTTGAGATTATTCCCAACATTTCCCGACTCTATGAGTATCATTATTGTGAGTTCATTTATGTATTTCTCGTATTTCATCCCATACTTACGGGAACAGTTTTTCTCATCGGAACCATCTTCACAATCTTCTTCGTTGTCACAGAGATAGCTCAGTGGTATACACGATCCATTATTAATACACTGATATTCTATCATCTCATCACAAACTGGAACTAAACATTTTACCGACAATACAAATTGGTTATAATATAACCTTAGAGTTATCAACTTCAAATTCAACAAAGAGTAGAAAAGATATGTATTACTGATCCCCCCTATCTCTCTCTCTCTCTCTCTCTCTCTCTCTCTCTCTCTCTCTCTCTCTCTCTCTCTCTCTCTCTCTCTCCCTCCCCCCCCCTCCCTCCCCCCCTCCCTCCCTCCCTCCCTCCCTCTCTCTCTCCCTCTCACTCTCTCTCTCTCTCTCTCTCTCTCTCTCTCTCTCTCTCTCTCTCTCTCTCTCTCTCTCTCTCTCTCTCTCTCTCTCTCTCTCTCTCTCTCTCTCTCTCTCCCTCCACCACAAAGAAAAGACACTAGGTATAACATATGTTTATAGAGTTGTTGTTCACATAACCTAAACATCTGCATTTGTACTGAATATAGTGGAGATGATTTTTGTAATATTTACTATTAAATGTAAATCTACTCGTTATACTATTGATACTTACGGGAACAGTTTTGCTCATCGGATCCGTCATTACAATCCGAGTAGCCGTCGCATACAAAGCTCAAAGGTATACACGATCGATCAGCAATGCATTGGAAACCCGTGTCATTATAACATGCTGTAAGCGAAGAGAGAAGACAATCGTTTGTAAAGTGCTTGGCGTTCACTGTTATTTTATAAAGGCGTATATTACTAATGTATTTGAGTTGTTCTCATCGTTATCACTACGGGCAAACCAGTGAGTCCGATAAATCATCCTCAACGACATTACAGAAACAAAAATATCGACGGAAAATGTATCCAAGCACACTGCAGACAACAAAATGTACTTCTCAAGCTGGGAATATTATTTCATATTTGTATATAAGAAGCCACCGAATTAAATTTGCCAGTCTTAGAGTGGAAAAACCGTTCTCAAAGGAAATAGCTCAAACGATAAAAACAGCGAATAGTCTATCTAGTATATAATTTGGTAATATGGCGATCAATACTTACGAATCTCAGAACAGTACATCTCATCTGACGCGTCCTCACAATCTACGGCATCATCGCATACAAAGCTAACAGGTATGCATAATCCTTCGACAAAGCACTTGAACTCTGTATTGATGTCACAATCTGTAAATACAGACGATTTTTGCAAAACGTTACAGATATATTTGAATGTAACTTTAGTAGATTATCTTTTCAACATTAAATAGAAAATGTAAGACAATACCATTAATTTCTAAATCTTTAGACTACTTTGAGCTACGGTATTATTCCGTACGAGTCCGTCTCCTGTCTGACCCTGTCTCTGTCTGCCTATTTCTCGCTCTTGCTATCTTGTACTACGTATACTTCTCTCTCTCTCTCTCTCTCTCTCTCTCTCTCTCTCTCTCTCTCTCTCTCTCTCTCTCTCTCTCTCTCTCTCTCTCTCTCTCTCTCTCTCTCTCTCTCTCTCTCTCTCTCAAATAATGTGACTTACCTTCCTCATCACCACCACCAACTACTTCCGTAATATAGTGGATAAAATCTAAATATTCGGTAACTCTACTGTAGACACCAGGACTGTTCGGTCTGGCACAGCCGTTTCCAAAACTGACGACACCTGTAAGTACCCATTTATCGGGTTCTTTCTCACAAACGAACGGACCACCGCTGTCACCCTGCAAATAATAATTTTCTTACATTTTCATAGTGTGTACATGACGTTAACACTAGTAGATAACGGATAGCTTTTTTGAAGTAAATGATTATCTACAGGAAAGTGTGATCTTCAATTTTTAATATTGATGCTATAAACTGTTTCAGAAAACAACCAGGTTCCAAACTAGACAATGTACATCAAATGCCATTTTTTCACCACATTTTAAATTTCTTTGACTCTATAATGAACTGATGTCTTAAATAACATTCGAGGGAGTGAAATAACGCAATTATTGAGGGTCTACTGAATAGGGGATGCATTATGACGTATATGTTTCCTCACAGAAACCTAAACACTATACGAAAAGTCATATTTGACCATGTCTTTCTACCAGGGTAAATCTTGAGCAGAGGATGTGTAAATGTGGTGAGTATGAGTCTCAGACGAAGTTCCACCTTTGACTTTACCCCCGATGATCTCTCTCCAGAGGGGCTGTGTGTAGACAGTCAAATGTGGTACTTTGTCTCGTACGACCCCTGTACAGAGATGGTGGTTAGGTGGGTCACACGTAGGGTAAAGGTTGAGTAAAAGGTGGGAACATTGGACTTTTCGTGTAGTGAAATGTCGAGGATATATAAATATACAAAAAGTCCCTGTTTTAGTATGGATCTGTACAAGCGGTAATAATTGCAAAACGTTTTGAACACAGTGTGGAAAAGTGATATATGAAAGGGAGCGTCATGTATAGTTGTCATGTAGGATTTGTTTCACTTTAAAGTTTACATATCTGGTTATAACATTGACAATATCAGTGAATCGACTGGTCTTAGTGTTGAAATATTCCATTCAAAGACAAAATAAAATTGGGGATTCGCTTCCAAGAAATGTTTTGACACTGTGAGTAGAAATTTCATTACTAAGTATGAACCCGAAATCCATGAACATTCGCAAAAAAGTGTATTTTTCGTGCGAGTTTATGTCTCAGTTCTGACCCTTCTCGTTTTAAGCTTAATTATCATACAAATAACCTTACATATATCCCCATATAGTTTACCTCGTTATTGTCCATTTCTTAATTAATGAATGATAGTGTACTAAAACCAAGGGATGCCTTATTGTATAATGCAATGAGAATACACATGAATTTCACATAATATCAAACAAATTAGTTTAAGATAGATCTGAAAAAGATCTGAAACGCTAACCTTACCTGACATGAATCTCTACCACCAGCTAAATGACCAGCGCAAAGCATTCTGGTAGTTATATTGGCATTTGGTAATAAAGAATCGCATTCTTCATTAGATACTACTGGAATCATGACGTGTGATAAATCGTTGGATGGTCCCCCTTTTGACAATCAAGTATTGAATATGCATTAGTATGTTTTTAATATACTACTGTGGAAATCTAGCTTTCAGCTTACTAAGATACACACAAGGTAAAACTTGTGTTCATAGTTATATGACAAGGGTGACGGGGTGATGATTTTGTTGTACGGATAGAAACATCTTGCAATCAATGTAGTGTATACATGTACATTGGAAGTCCCCGAGAATGTATACTACATGTTCATGGTCGCAATGAGAAACGCCATCCTACTGTGAGTATAAGTACGCCACAATCTATTTAATCATAACTTATATCAACATGTTGCAAGAATAATTTTAGTTTTTATATATCGTAGTCATTTGAAAGCTTGGTTTCCACTGTCGTATATACTATAATTAATTTTATTTGGCTTTTCTCGAACAAGGGTAAAAAAAATAAGTTAAACAAGTAATAAATAATATTTTGCTTTGCTGTATACGTAAATAAACAAGTTTGATGTATTCAGATTCAAGTTATTCAAGTTATTTGAAGATGGTGCCAAATGTCGAGAGGTAATATTTCGTCTTTAGAGTCAATAACTATATTTATATCATGCATGTATGAGACAAATTGAACAAACGATATGGAATATCAGGGACGACAACGAGCGTCTATGTCACTGGTTCTACTGTGTTCAAAATATGAGTCAAAACATTCAAAATTGCCATTACATTCCCTGATTTTTCTTTGATATTACTGGCGCTGGTATAATTATATCATTCTCCAATACATACCATCCTCCACGGTAGCTCCCCATCCCGAAACGAAACATTCCGTCCCGTCCATGAAGTTGGTGTTATTTTCAGGCAGACATATCGGTTGGATATAGTCTGAGAAGTCTACAGCCTCTGATATCTTGATCATGGCAATATCGTAGTCGTCTTTTGTGGGATTATAGTCCGGATGAATGAAAATTTGTCTAGCACGTCTTTTCACTGTATTCTGTCCGCCATTAAGATGTATGGTGCCAAATTTCATTGTATACAGCCAGGGGTCAAGTACTAGTTCCCTGGAATAAGGAATATTAGAAGTTAAATTAATTAACACAAAAAAAATAACTATATACATGTATGACGAGACTTCCCCATCTAGATAGGAAATGTGGCTTCTATTCAGTGATGCATTCATACGCATAGAACTATTCCATAAAAAATTTAAAATGCGTTTCACGCCTTTGAAAGAAAGTATTTTTTACTGTCTGTTTTTCTACCTCATGACACCTCACACTTACGTCATCGATTCTGTTGTGTTAGAAATATGAATCAAACCGTTCAAAATAATCATCGACTTACCCATTTTCTTCTTTAATATACTTATAAAATTACATAATTTTGTCTTCGATACATAGTAACATCAAAGCCTTTATTTCTGAGATCAGTTTCGTTAGCTTATTATTTATTATAATTTGTATTTGGTGACAATTTACAATACAAGACAAAATATGAGCGAAATATCCGATGCTTGTATCTTAGGGCTAGTTACTTTACGTAAGGTGAAACGTTTAGCACGATTTTTGAAGGACTGTCCAATTCTACTAACACCCTTCCCGGTTGTATTAAGAACAGTAATCTCGCAAATATATCATTCCCACTATCACTGAGAAAGAATCGAGAGATTGTATTGAGAAGTTTCATTTAATAAATGATCGTTTTTATTTCATTAAATTCAAACTTACTGTAGCTGGTTTACGAAACAGTGAGCCGCCGTTACAACCCATTCTTTCGATAAAAGTGACGCTCCACATGTGTGTCCAGTGCCCTTAACTTCCAGCGACACTTGCCAAGGCCATTCTCCTTGATGGGATTGCACGCCACCTACGATACGATTACTGGCAACATCCATGGCTGGTCGTGTACCACACTCTGTGGGGATAGAGGAGAAGGAGGAGGAGGGGAGTATCGTTAATTAAAACCTCACAACTACATCTAAACAAGTATGTTTTCATAACATCATAAAAATAAATTCTTTTTAATAATTTAATTTATGAAGAATCAATTTTACTAACATACACCTTCTAATTGCGTTCATTCCCTTGATCATTATCAAAATGTCAAAATATTGCATCCTTTCAAACCAAAGATGACATGGCATATATTTCTTGTATCGTTTGATCAATTTAATTAACTTGGTGTCGAGTCAAACAGACCTCAAAACTAATGGTTTAATCCCCGTTCACTCTTTTCAAACAGAATATGATTGAACCGATGACGTGTTCTCGTTATTTTTATCATTTGTAATTCATGGTATGCAATGATTTGTCTTACATAAGGGCATATGTTGTATGTGTCTAAGATATACAGACGTCTTTGTATTCTTACCATGTTGTACACATTGGACGTAAGTAACATTATTGGAGGGGCATTCAGGTCTAGAAATTAAGAGGAATAAAAGAGATGACGGTTAATAATAAAGAGGAGTGTGTTGAATATGGATACCATACACCTGTCAGACCTCAGTTCAGATTTCGTGTTATTGTTTAGCCAAAGTTATATTCCGGACAACTCACTTTTTAAATCAAAAGTAGCCATGATACTTTTTATGTTATAACAAGAACAGCTTTTGGCACATCCACACATGTAACTTTATTAAAGTGATATCAAGATGATATAATATAAATACCCTTCTCTCACAAGACGTGACATCCAAAACCACGAATTAGCATCAGTAATCTCAGTTTTCAACACAGCAAAGTTATAAATTGTGATGCCTAACGATTCTACAGGCAATTCTACAAACCCGGAGGATTTTCTAGAACGAAAGAAAGACAAAGGGGTATTTCAGGGTAAGATTTCAGTGAAGTTTTGCTCAAAAATCTTTCAGTAAATAGGCAGTAGTAGAGACGGAAAGGGTTAATGTGATTCTCAGTAAAGTATATATGTATGTATGTATGTATGTATGTATGTATGTATGTATGTATGTATGTATGTATGTATGTGTGTGTGTGCGCGTGCGTGCGTGCGTGCGTGTGTGTATGTATGTATGTATGTATGTATGTATGTATGTATGTATGTGTATATCATGTATGTATGTATGTATGTGTATGTATGTATGTATGTATGTATGTATGTATGTATGTATGTGTGTGTGTGCGCGTGCGTGCGTGCGTGCGTGTGTGTATGTATGTATGTATGTATGTATGTATGTATGTATGTATGTATGTATGTATGTATGTATGTCGCTGCATATATCTTCCACCTTAGTATACAATTTTAGTACTGTATGAATTATAGGAATTGTACAGAAGTAAATAGAAAATTGACACAAAGTCATGGGAAACGTTGTTAACTTTTTACCTACCCCAAGAATATAATAAAATTACATGTTACAACAATTATTTAGTGTAATTACAATTAATGGTGCTGGTGGGCAAATCAGCATTGATAGAAAAGTTCCAAATATTGCACTGGGATTGGTATGCGTTCACCTATGCCAAGACAAAAGTTAAACTATGATTTTTTGTCACTTTGATGCTTGTCACGTTCTTCTAGAGTAAACCTTATAATCCTGTTTAGCATGGCTAAAGAGCGTAAGTAACCATGACAACGTACCTGTATCCCATCTGTTTACAAATAAGATCTGCTACGACATCAGTCAACTTATCAGCACATAATGGTAACATGTTATCTCCGATTTTAACAGAAACTAGTCCAGTATCGTGAACTACCGGACCAGTAAAGGCCACTGTAAGTTATTGAATGGAACGATAGTGTACATTAGTTTTTGGTACAAAATAAACTGTTCTTTACTGAATTACCAAGTGTTTGAAATAAGCACATCTTCTCAACTGATCGAGGATCATTCTACATGGCACATTCAATGCTTTCGTGGACTTATAGACGCAATATATCCACCAGGTTAAGAAGTAAGTCACTATGAGATAATTTTTTTGTGAACTGGGCAAAAATGGGAGTTTATCCTGCTATATCATTTCTGTGGTCAAAGTTTGGTACATATATGCGATATTTGTGAGAAGGTTTGTTATCAGATGAAAAAAATCATAATATCATGTATGTTATTAACATATATTCCTCCTCACACAATCATTCAGGAGACATGTTATGAATACAATATTAACGTTGTAGCCTGATATGAGAGTTCACACGTTCTGATCAGGTATCTGTTATCCACCCATACTGTGGATAAATACCTGCGCAAAACGTCCGTTTGGAGCAGTTACATATATTCCATGATAATAGTATTCTTACCACATGTTAGCTCATCCTCGTTTTCATGACAATCTGCATTTCCATCGCACAGGGAACTCCGTGGAATACAGGTTCGGTCTCGACACATCGTCTGAGTTTCAGTACATAACTCTTCTCATGCAAAAGATCAATATCACAACATTTTAGAAACGTGATATATTAATTTTGTATCCTTTATGTTAATATGTTAAGAATGACTCTATGCATTTATGAACACACGGGATAAGGTGTCATTCAGATTACGACGATGTAGACTGTACCCCCCACCACATGCCTCATCCCATCCCTCACAAAACAGAAGGTGACATGGTCTACTTACGATGACAATTCAGTTCGTCTGATTCATCTTCACAGTCCATTAGATCATCACATTGATAATATTTAGGTATACATGAACCATCAATAACACACCGAAACTGAGTTTCATCATCACATGCTGAAAACACAAGACATTTTCCCATTAGACAATTTTAATAAGCCAAGAACCCCAAAGTATGACAACACAGCTTCGGAGTTGCTTATACATGTAGATTGGTCGGACCATATCAATATATGGGTTTGAAACCCGTATTTGCTGACATGTCTAATAGCAATGTGTATTATCAATGTCTGATTGTCGGTTGAAACGTTTGTAGGTTAGAGGAGATTCCCGAGCTAACATTCAAAATATCATCGAGTGGGTGTGTTACATTCAGCGAATCAACGACTCTGGGAATGGTATTAGTTGTCAATGAGATATTGTATTTTATCGTAAATGTCGGTCGCAACTTCAGAGGGATGACATGAGATGACTTACTGCAATTGACTTCATCTGACCTGTCTCCACAATCATCAATCATATCACATCGTTGTGATCCAGGGATACAATAAAAGGATGATTTACACAGAAACTCGTCTTCTTCACAGACTAAAGATATCCAAAAACATTCCATAATTATACACAATGACTGAAGTTATTTAAATTCCAACCATAAATTAATATACAAACACGTGCTAAATAATCAGTGACAGAAAAATATTAATTCTCTCTGAATTTTGTCATATGAAAGAGTCCGCCATCTTTTTTTTCAAGGAAGTCGACAATATTTTACTCGACCATAGAGTTAACACGGTATTCGGCGGCCATAATTGTTTTTATTAATTTTAATTATTAACTGACAATAAGTTAGAGTTTTATTGAACTAAATAGTAACTATTATTTGTAGTAGACGACTGTTTTACTTACGTTGGTCACATTCCTGCTCGTCACTGCCATCGCTGCAGTCTTCTACGTTATCACATTTTTTGCGTTTAAAGATGCACTCACGTCCATTTGCACAGGCAAAATCAAAAAAAGGATTGCATTCTTCAGTAGAGAGTAAATAAACGATGTAAGTTATTACATTATGCCAGTATATTCATCAAGCAAATCAAATGACGTGATTGGTCTAGACATCAAAATAAGTTTGCTACAATAGTTATATAGAGCAGTTGGCATGTATCCAAGTGGCCCTGAATGAGAATAGTATATTAATATTTTCCGATCTAGTTTGCCAACATATAATGAACCAGCTTGACCAACTTAACCTTCTCAGTGATCTACATCATGGTTTCAGAAAATTATCTCAGCTTGCACTAAAGCTGATGACCTAACAAGAACATCGAATAATCAAAATATATCTGATCAATGCAAGTTCAAAGTCATATAAGTTGGTACATTGATCGATAACAACAAAACCCTTAATTCCGATATCACTTGATGTATAGTTTATAATTGCATCGGGCCATTTGCATAGTTAATCATTTTTGGTTGTTAGGCAATATTTTGTGCATTAATTGTTCATTTTTAACAACAATCGTCCACGCTGGAGCCTTGAAGACGTCATCATTGTTGTTGTTGTAAATAAACATATTAAACGATAATGCAATTTTTTTCTAATATCAACCAATGACAGTAATCATATATCATTGAGATTACAGTGTTTGAATTATCAACAATAATTACTCTTCAGAGATGCACGTTTGTTATACCTACCAACTGTACCGATCGTTGTAGTCTTTGATGATGCTGTCGTCATAGTGACCGCATCCGTTGAATAACCACCCTCTGTTGTAGTGACTGAACGAACAAAATGATATAATCATGAATAAAGTCAACAAACGGCTAGTATTTACGATAATTACTAGTTGTATGGACATGTCATAGATTTGCACATTGTAATTTTCACTAGCTGCAACAGGAATATGTTTTGAATTTCAAACTGTTTTGTTACATACAATGACTTGTAATATCGTACAACCTGAATAGTATTGAATGTGTAAACGTATTTGTAGGATATATACACATGATATGGTACAATACGCCCAGTCGAATTAATTTAAGGGTCCGCACCCAAAAATCGGCATCCCCAATGAATCACGGTCTCAACGTTAATTCATTACAGTAACTACACTACTTATAGATAAAACAGACATCTGATTTCTATAATCAAATGTACAATGTCCAATGTTTGGTATTTTAACAATTTTCAGTGAATGATCGTTCGTTGTCTGGTCAAAAATATTAATACCCCAGTTTCAGTTAATTACCACTAGTAGTTATTATCGTTTCACTTACGTGGCATCTCTGTCGTAGTAGTTCCTGTAGCTGATATATTACGAAGGGGTGTAATGGCCTCACTAGTGTCTAGTACATTCGTCGATGTCGTCATGGTTACTGGTTTTCTTGTTGCTGTTACAGATGACGTTGATTGAGATGTTATTGTAACAGTTGTTGATGCTGTTGCCGAGGCAGTTGTTGTTCCTGTGGCTGGTTTTGTTGTCGTAGTCATTGTTAGCGGTGGTGGGGGTGTAGATGTCAATGTTGTTGTGTGTACTCCTGATGACGTCGTTGGTATTGTTGACGTTGTCACTTGAATAGTACTACCTCTTGATATTTCAGTGTATACTGTACTTTGGCCAGGTAGAGTTGTCGGAATCGTTGATGGCGTATGCGAGGTCATTGGTCGCGTAGAGATCATCTCCTGTGTGGATTTATCACTGCTTGTTACAGTTGTTTCCTGTGATAGTACTGTAGTTGTCCGTCTCTCGGTGACTTCTGGCAGTTGTGAAGTTGAGTAATAAGTTGAGGAGCCTGTAGTCTGGCTGATGGGATGTGTATCTACAACTGGAGTTGTCTGATTCAGTGTTGTGATTGTGGCAGTTACAGTTGTCGTTGGGATGTACACTATAATATGAGACACAAATACTCAGTGATTTCATGATCAGAAGCCTTAGGAGAGATCGATTACGCATTTCAATATTTAGTATGATGTAGTTAAATGAAAAAAATAACAGAAAAACACGATTTCTTTGTTTCGTTTTTTTCAGCTTTGAAAATCAGTGTCACTCTATATATACTAACTGATTCCATATATATGTTTTTTGTCTGTCTGTCTGTCTGTCTGTCTGTCTGTCTGTCTGTCTGTCTGTCTGTCTGTGTCTGTCTGTCTGTCTGTCTGTCTGTCTGTCTGTGTCTGTCTGTCTGTCTGTCTCTCTCTCTCTCAATGCAATGGTAAATAAAATCATTAAATTGGAGACTGAGATATTATTTCTTTCATTTGCATTTTCCCTACCGTGGCTGTGAAATCACCTGATTTTATGGAATAATCTCTCTCTCTCTCTCTCTCTCTCTCTCTCTCTCTCTCTCTCTCTCTCTCTCTCTCTCTCTCTCTCTCTCTCTCTCTCTCTCTCTCTCTCTCTCTCTCTCTCTCTCTCTCTCTCTCTCTCTCTTTACCTTCTACTTTTAGCGATTCCTGGTCTATCGTCATCATTGATGTATCTTTCATAGAAGACGCTTTAAGAATTTGTTTGACCTTCTCTGATTTAATCGGCACATCTTCATTTGTGTTAAAAACTAGTTCAAAATCAACAATGATGCTACCATTCCTGCAAAGCAACGCATATGGTTGGAAAGGGCAAGTTTACGCTTACGGTTAAATTTCGTTTTATACAACTTTAGGGAGCCTTCAGTATTTACAAGGGGGGGGGGGCGAGGAAATCACACATGGTATGTTAAGTAAAACATGACCCCCCCATTCCCCATTTGTAAAAGGTGACCCTCCCCTGTGTTCCATTTTGTAAAACATGATCCTCCTCATGACTATTGCATATACTGAACGTTAATCAATATTCCCATTATATGTATACATACAAATTAAATGATTTTGACTCTGTATTAGAAAGCAATATTTGTACATATAAAGTGACAAACGGTGAAAGACTGGCTAGTTACCTTTCTCTTATAATCACACACAATTTAGTTAGTATCTAAAACGTGCTTTCGATGTTGTGCATACTCTGCCTGATCTGGTCACTTGTAAAAGTTCCCTGATATCATTGTCATCATCATCACGTTCACCTTCGTGTCAGTATTGCCATTATCAGTGTCACTCTAATCTGACCCACTGGTACTACTTGAGTCGGTACCTGTATCACTGTCCGTGTTCTCTATGACATTCAAAACTAAATCATCATCATCATCGTCGTCATCATCATCATCATCATCATCATCATCATCATCATCATCAACAACATTCTTCTACAGTGTGAGTGATAAGGTGAGATGGGTACACTGAACAAAATGCATCGTTTTATTAAAAAAATTTCTTACAATATATGTATTTTAATTTTTTGTATTTTTGCATGTAAAGTACTCGTAAAAATAAATGTTGAGTGCTCATCTCACTTTTACATCTCAAAACACACAAAACAAATTGACAATAATTGAATCTTCAATTTGGTCACAAAACTACGGATTGTAAAATGTGACCCTCCCCAAACATTGTAATGCAAAATATGACCCTCCCCAAGAACAGGTTTGTAAAATGTGACCCACCCCCCGATTCCTCCGGCCCTCCCCCTTGTAAATACTGAAGGCTCCCTTATACTTGGAAGAGGGGGTTCAAATGGCCCGCATTTCAAACACATATCTCATAACATTGGATTATGGACAGTTTTACAAATATACACAGTGCTCCATTGACGGTGTAATGCCCCTTTTCTTCAAAATAATATACTTTTGTTATCATTGTAATTCCCGCGAAATGGGATTGTTGCCAATTCTGTAATTAGTTGTGGCCATTATCGAAAAGAATCAGTGTCTGTCACATTTTGAGTCCAGCTAGCAGTTTTTAGTAATACATGACATCTGCAGACATACAGACCTACCTACATACATACCTACATACATACATACATACATACCTACCTACCTGCATACAGACCTACCTACCTACATACCTACCTGCATACATACATACATACATACATACATACATACATACATACATACATGCATACATGCATGCATGCATGCATGCATGCAGGCAGACAGGCAGGCAGGCAGGCAGGCAGGCAGACAGACAGACAGACAGGCAGGCAGGCAGATAGACAGGCAGACAGACAGACAGACAGACAGACAGACAGACATCACCACCAAAACATAGCTTTCCCTGACAGAAAGTAGAACTAGAAAGGACAAGGAATAGCATAGCAAGTGACAGTCATAATTGTGTTACCTTATAGATAATACCTTTCCATATAAAAAATCAGATGATATATTACTGGAACTGTAAGAGTCATTCAGCTAGAAATGAAAGAAATACAAAAAAACAAAAACAATAAACATTGTATTCATGCATCGCAGACACTGAAACCGTGCAGCGTTTCACTTTAGTTGATGAAGATTAGTGGTAAGGCAATCAATACGTGAACGTAAAAATGCATGGTGTAATGTCTTTAGTAACAGATGTTGAAAAGAATCGTTGACTTTAATGAATGATACGCTATCTAATCTTCTAACAGTCATTCAAATAAAACACCCATGGTTCAGAATTTTTTTTAAAATACCATGAATGAATAGCGTAAACATGCCCCCACCATATCATGCTTTTGGCCGCTTTAAACATACGTTGTATTTTAGGAGAGGGAATTAGGGGATGGAGGGTCACATTTTACTTGGATTCATTGTATCATCTAAGATAGTGTTATATTGTGATTTTGGCATCCCTCTTCTGCCACCACTATCACATCCCATCAATGTCACGGTAATATCAGAACATATCACTTAATAGGTGCTGAAAACCATGCAGTGATTCAATTGTTAGTTGTGGTGTGAGGAGTGGAGTGAGTCTCACAGAAGTAAGGGGGATCAGTGTGGTGAGATCTAGATATTTGGGATAATGTGGTGGAGTGAGGACGTTGACCTCGGCCCTAAGAACTTGAATGTCGTAGTGCGTCCATCTAGTCTTTTTTGAGTGCTTGGCCTCAACTCTACCAATTGGATCCAAACACGGGAAAGAATCAATGCAGTGTTTTCACAAACATTCACTATGGTGGTGGAAATGGGAAACAACCAATGTATGTATGTATGTATGTATGTATGTATGTATGTATGTATGTATGTATGTATGTATGTATGTATGTATGTATGTATGTATGTATGTATGTATGTATGTATGTATGTATGTATGTATGTATGTATGTATGTATGTATGTAATGTATGTATGTATGTATGTGTGTATGTATGTATGTGTATATGCGTGTGTATATATGTATGTATGTATGTATGTATGTATGTATGTATGTATGTATGTGTATATGCGTGTGTATATATGTATGTATGTATGTATGTATGTATGTATGTATGTATGTATGTATGTATGTATGTATGTATGTATGTATGTATGTATGTATGTAATGTATGTATGTATGTATGTGTGTGTGTATGTATGTATGTATGTATGTATGTATGTATGTATGTATGTATGTATGTATGTATGTATGTAATGTATGTATGTATGTATGTATGTATGTATGTATGTATGTATGTATGTATGTATGTATGTAATGTATGTATGTATGTATGTATGTATGTATGTATGTAATGTATGTATGTGTGTGTGTGTGTGTGTGTGCGTGCGTGCGTGCGTGTGTGTGTGTGTGTGTATGTATGTGTGTATGTATGTATGTATGTATGTATGTATGTATGTATGTATGTATGTATGTATGAGTGTGTGTGTGTGTGTGTATGTATGTATGTATGTATGTATGTATGTATGTATGTATGTATGTACATGTATGTATGTATGTATGTATGTATGTATGTATGTATGTATGTATGTATGTATGTATGTACGTACGTACGTACGTACGTACGTACGTACGTACGTACGTATGTATGTATGTATGTATGTATGTATGTATGTATGTGTATGCATGTATGTATTTATTTATGTATGTATGTATGTATGTATGTATGTATGTATGTATGTATGTATGTATGTATGTATGTATGTATGTATGTGTATATGCGTGTGTATATATGTATGTATGTATGTATGTATGTATGTATGTATGTATGTATGTATGTATGTATGTATGTATGTATGTATGTATGTATGTATGTATGTATGTATGTATGTATGTGTATATGCGTGTGTATATATGTATGTATGTATGTATGTATGTATGTATGTATGTATGTATGTATGTATGTATGTGTGTATGTATGTATGTATGTATGTATGTATGTATGTATGTATGTATGTATGTATGTGTGTGTGTATGTATGTATGTATGTATGTATGTATGTATGTATGTATGTACGTATGTATGTATGTATGTATGTATGTATGTATGTACATTTTTTTATATGATGTTTCCTCGTGATAAGATACAATGAATTTAAAACATCGAAAGATTTCCCAGAATCTACGGTTTACATACAACGTGTACAAGGACTGGTATTGATTCTGAAATACTAGCTGTTAATACACGTTATGATGTAAGATATAAACCCATTGGTTTTACTCACCATTCTCTCGATGAATTCTGCAATCTCTATATACTCCTTAGAACTCGGATCTTGGTAAGCTTCGATAAATACTAATGATTTATTGTTGAAAGTCAGAATAGAGAAAGATCCTTGGAAGTACATCTCTTCTGTAGTAATTAAACAGTTTTAAATTGACTGATTATACAAGAGATATATGTAAACGAATGATAGTGAGAGCTTTTAACCAAAAGTATCAACAAAACACATATAATCCCCCCAGATATATACACACAGAAACATGCTAATGGGGACGTTCAGAACTCTCATCTTAGGTAAAATTGGGAAGGTCTAATGTTTCAACAACCATATAGATATAGAACGAATACAGAACATGTCAGAATTAACAACATAACAGGACTTCATATCCTAGTGTGGGGACGTGTCAAAGGGGCTTTCATCACACTTTGATGTACTCGACAAACTACCACACCTATAGCAATACATTGACAAAGGGACAAATTGACATACATACATACATACATACATACATACATACATACATACATACATACATACATACATACATTCATGTACATACATACATACATACATACATACATACATACATACGTACGTACGTACATACGTCCGTCCGTCCGTCCATCCATCCATCCATCCATCCATCCATCCATCCATCCATACACACACACACACACACATACATACATACATACATACATACATACATACATACATACATACATACATACACACACATACATACATACATACATACATACATACATACATACATACATACATACATACATACATACATACATACATACATACATACCGAACACAGTAACCTTTAACAAAACAAAACAAAACAAAACAAAACAAAACAAAACAAAACAAAACAAAACAAAACAAAACAAAACAAAACAAAACAAAACAAAACAAAACAAAACAAAACATGAACTATTGCTCTGGATATAATCTTACAATAAATAATGCATGATAGTGACTGATATCTAACTTGGATACGTTACATACTACATAATAGGATTAATACCTCGAAGAATGGTTTTCGTTGTGGTGATCTCTTCAGCCACCGTGACAGATTCTGTCACACTTTCACTGGTGTCTTTACCTACTGTAACACAAAGTAAATGATAAGGCAATGGTTAAGGATAAAATCTGGTCTTCGTTCGTCTAGTAAATAGTGATACAGCCATACACAGGACAAGAACACTTTACAAACTGATGAACTTACAAAAAGTCCATTTCAAAGAGATGAGTGTACTGATATTGTGTCAAATCATTCCCTCGGTCAGCAAATAATCCTCTATTTATGGTCAAACCACCTTGTGAAGTCGAATGACGCCATCTACGCCGGATTTTATGATGTGTAGCTTTAACATACTACCTGTCTTGAACTTTCAACTTATTCCAATCCACAAGTTGTACACGTAGTCAAGTTATTGCATGACAAAGTATGGCGTGATATGCGTGATATTCAAATAAACGTTCATGTGAAATTTAGAGTTTACAATTCTAAGTTGACAATATTAAAGCTGGGAAAAATCAGAGTTCTCTAACAATATGTGCAGAAATATATTGAAGATTCAATTTCTCTCGAGTAGTATTCAGTGTTGTATGTCATCAGTGTTAGATGGCATTATGTCTCATCAGAAAATACTCACCTACATACATTAATACTAGTGCTACTGCCACGGCGACACATAGGAATAATAGGACAATGAAACACCCACACAACCGTCGTTTGTCTCCTCTCCCTCTTGCTTTATTTGGTTCGTCTGGAGCATATGAAGGAGCAGATATAATGTAGACCTCTGGTTGTCGAAACACTGGTTTTCTATCCTCCCCATACATGTTTGGAGTCCCTTCATCACCACCACTGGTGTTTGTATGATTCGATGTTCGTCCATTATTTACCAAGACATCGTCAATTTCTAAAGGCTGAAAGTTAAACTACTGTATTATTATGATATCTAGAAGTTAGTAGTCACTGCAAAATTATCTAGACTTCTTTGGTAGGTTGATAAAAATTAACGAACAATTTTATACGATTGGGGAAATCTACAAGAAAAATTGTAATATACGTTACAGTGTTATTATTTAAGTACATTGAACTTTTAATATTGTCATCAATGCAAACTTATGCTAGGTAATATGAAAGTAGCGCAACAATGTCAAGATCATCATCATCACCAAAACCACTACAACCATCACCCCAACCACCATCAACATTACCACCTCCTCCTCCGCCGCCGCCACCACCACCACCACCACCACCACCACCACTTCCACCACCTCCACCTCCCTCACCACCCCCACCAACACCACCTCCTCCGCCACCACCACCACCACCACCACCACCACCACCACCACTTCCACCACCTCCACCTCCACCTCCCCCACCACCCCCACCAACACCACCTCCTCCGCCACCACCACCACCACCACCACCACCACCACCACCACCACCACTTCCACCATTTCCACACTACCACCTCCACCACCACCGCCACCTCCACCACTTCCACCACCACCAACACTTCCACCTCCACCACCTCCACCACCACTTCCACCACCATCACTACCACCACCTCCACCACCACCACCACCACCACCTCCTCCACCACCACCACCACCACCACCACCACCTCCACCTCCCCACCACCACACACCACCACATCCACCACCACCACCACCACATCCACCACCACCACCACCACCTCCACCACCACTTCCACCATCACTACCACCACCTCCACCACTTCCACCACCACCACCACTTCCACCACCATCACTACCACCACCACCACCACCACCTCCACCACCACCACCACCACCACTTCCACCACCACCACCGCCACCACCACCGCCACCACCACCACCATCATCATCATCATCATCATCATCATCACCACCACCATCACCACCACCACCACCACCATCATCATCATCATCATCATCATCATCATCATCATCATCACAACAACAACATTAACCGTCTATCAATGTTCCATTATTTCTGTGAAATTCGATTATCTACTTATATCCTTTTCTCAATCTATAAATTAATGATATGTATCATATTGACTCAATTATAAACTGATTTCAAAGTCCGTGAATTTTAATTTAGTACTATTTGGATGGTTTATGAACAAAGCATAGCTACTACTATAATTTTTAAGAAAAGGTTAAAGCGATATTTTTATGATTTAATGGACCAATTTTAATGTTTTGTCTCAAGTGAGTTTGATTTATATATGTGGTTGAATTTGTCTGTTCCATTGGGACCGCACTGGAAATAACATTGTAACTACTCAGTGTGTTATACCAGTACAATAATGTACATATTGTCTGTTGTAATTGTTTTCTGTAAAGTGAATTTTTGTGCTGAAATAAATCAAATCAAATCAAATCAGATCAAATCAAATCAAAGGGGAAAAACAATTTAATACAATACGACATACTTTTGCCGATCAAATCATTTCCGAACTAAACTAGTGTGTTTAAATAAATACAAATATTCATGCTTTTCGTAACACGTGTTCAACAATGCGAGTCAGTCACGCGATTTAAGTACAAACCTCGCAATTGAAATGCTGGTCCATTCTTTGTGCAGTGGCCCGGTAAGTAAGTATTCTCAACAATAGGAATAAAATATGTCCTAATTATTTACAATGTGAAAGATACTGGTAGCTAAGAGTACATGGTTGACGTTGTCCTTAAGTTCAAATATTGGAACAACGGTAAACAACCCGCGAAAATAAATCCGGGTGTTAGAGGACTTAATGAACAAAAACTCTTTAATGTAGGGCAACGTGTTCACCTTTGTCAAAGTCATCAGCCGAATAATGTGACGTGACAAACACAAATTGTGTAATTACATAACAAGTTGTTTTTTTCTTTACTCAAAGTGCAGTCCCCGATCAAGGAATCATTACAGTCTGTTTCGTGGTCTGGGCTAAAAGTAACCGTAATACTGTCAATATATAGGAACCATAATGCCGCCCTAATGCGTAGCTATAGGTAGTTACAATCAGAGTAGTTGTGTTTGGACAGGCATACGTACGATGAAAAACTCATTCAAAATGGACTTGAAAGTTAACTTTATAACTGAAGTATTATAACAAAGATGACAAGACATAAACGCCATACAACTGATTTTTTATCAATTATGTTGTCTATATGTTACTTTGGTTCAACAGAGGTCAGGTCAATAAATACAAGCTGTCACTTTCTGGGCTAGGTTTCAAAGGCTTGGTAGCTGGAAATTGACATGGTTGAATGTGTACATTATTCAAATGGTTATTTTTTGTTCTTAATTTTTCGACAGGGAGTTCATGAAAGCTGACGGATTCCATTCAGAACAACACGTACTTTCACATTCCCACGCTTATCTCGCTAATAGCTATAGAAGCGGAGGTCAACCATACTTTCTACATATGTATTGCACACACACACACACACACACACACACACACACACACACACACACACACACCACCACCACCACCACAACCACCATCACCACACACACGCACACGCACACATATATACATACATACATGCATGCATGCATGCATGCATGCATACATACATATATACATACATACATACATACATACATACATACATACATACATACATAATGGTATTGGTAAGAAATGAAAACGAACAATATTGTCGCAACGTGTTTAGTACAATATACATAACTGTTCTCACCTGGTCTACACTAGGTTGTTCAGTGTCCGCCATCTCGTCTACATAGTCCCAAGCTGTGCTCGAACTACAAATCAATGTGTCTGTATGTCTGCTTACTGCATCACTACAACGAGCTGGTTGACGGATTTCTCATACACAGCGCTCGCTATTCCTTTCTATGTGTTCACCTTATATTTGCATAACACGATAGCTGAATGGTTTCGCCGTCTAAATTTGCATAACAATCATCAAAGGGTTTTGGATTCCTTTCACATGCTCAACAGGCGTGAAGGAATGTGAATGTCTTATTATTCGAGAGGGAGGAGTGCTCAGGTCAAGGGTTGCATTACACTTAGGGTATTTTAAGAGCCCCTTTTGTTGTTGGACGGTAGAATTTTGCTATGAGGATAGCTCGTAAACAATACTTAGAGCCTTTCGAATGGTCAAGTTGAGTACTTTACGGCGCTTATAAGGGGTAGGTCATTTCTACGTGGAATGGGGGTTTAGAAGTGAACATGGTCATTTTTTTTTACATTTGACATCCCAGATAACGTAATGCTAACACTTATAGTCTTAACCCTAATCTAATACACAACTAGCCATATTCGTAAATATTATATACCACCATGGATGTATTATTGATCCATGATACTATATACTAATCGACTCTCTTGTATACGTGGTATATGTTTGGCTGAAAATATGGATGAATGAGAGTATAATTTTTTTATTGAAATTTTTTTATTGAAATTTATTCCCCACAAGAAATAAACATACAGAAAAGAAATAAATGATAACATCCAAAAGGAAAACGATTTCAAGTTGTGGGTGAGAGACTAGAAAATAGTTTTCAGAAAACTAATCGAGTCTAGCCACTCAGTTTCAAAAGCATCGAATTGCATATCATAAAAAATGTTGTGACTGAAGTTGCACAAATTAACACTGATTACACAGTCAGAAAACAACTAACAACAATTGTTTGCATTAATAAGAAAACAGAAAAACACTACGGTGATACGAAATGTACATGTCAACTAGAGCATAATAAAAACGCATTATAATAATAATATTTATTTCTTTAAAAACGCCTTCCATGTAAAGAGACATCTCAAGGCACTGTACACTACAATCATAAAATGTACGTAAAAAACGAGAAAAAAAAACATGAGAAGGGGAAAAACAAATGAGTACAGTTTAAAAATGCTAAAAATCAAATTCGAAAAAAAGACATGTTAAAATACGAGTAGCGCTGCTTATGAGAAGGGGTATCCTATCATCCCATCTAATAATATAATAATATAATAATATAAGTGGAAAATTTCGACAAATTACACTGAATTGTTTAGGAGTCATTTCACTTCACCAAAATAACCCATTCACTTAACTTATCGTGCTGTTTTAAAAAGTGACGCACCTTCACTTCAAGTGGTGATTCCCAAAATGTCTCTCCCCCCTCCCACTTCAAGTGGTGATATTCGAAATCCCCCCCCCCCACACACACACACACAAACACACCAAAACACCTCTTCACTATATATTTGAACATAAATAACTTTTGGTGCATTTTTTCTTTACTTTTTACATGTTTACGAGAAATTATCTATGAAACTTGTACATGTATGGAAAATGTTACAATTATATCACCTCTGATTCAAATCCATACTGATCTGACCTGACCTGACCTGACCTGACCTGACCTGAGTAACATTAACTATCTATGGTTCAGTACAGCGACTGCATTTTGATTTCAAAAGTGAGTTAGGAAAAGAAGTAGTTGCTCTAGGGAATACAGGACAAAGAAAGTCCACTCCCCCAATGCCGTTCATGTTACAAAGACTGAATTATCTTACAGTGATTTTAATCATAGTCGATACTATACATCCCAGTAATAGATCACGAACAACTGTGTCTTTTTATAGCATTTTTAAGGTATCTTTCACATGAAGTTGATTAGGTTGCAAAAAATTATAGTAATTATAGTTGCAAGAATTATAGTAATTTTTCAGTGTATGATGGATGTGTCTATAGAACTGTAGAAAGTCTTTCACGGTGTTTCCAGTCACCTTGCGTCCCATGATCCCATCTACTGCAAACCGCTTTGGGGCAACACATGTTGTACTTATTTTTCGAATTTATTTTTATCACGTTTTGAAATATGTCATGAGAAAAAGTTGAATAATTTCGTATCGACAATTCTTTAAGATCATTCCTGCAACTATAATATTTTCAATTTTTTACTATAATTTTACTGTTAGTGTATGACTCATCCTTACATAAATTAATTTGTTACGCGTGAAATATATTCATTCAACTAATATATCATTTTCCGATAAATTAATATCATGGACATGGCACCTGTTGTGGTATATACCTACGTTGTAATAAAGCAAGTGAAACGTAGTGACTAAACACACGTTTCTTAAACGTAGTAGTTGAGGGCGCACTTTCACAAAAGATACGACTGAGTTACAAGCGACGTCTGCGCAATTGTCACTTCGGTTCATTGGTAAACTGTCTAATTGTATTATATTGACGGCTGACTAGATGTAGAGGCATGCTTTATTCCACTGTGTATTTATGGACTCTTTCACATTTAGATATTTTGATATGTTATATTATGTAAGTGTTTCTTTTTATCAAAGCAGTACTCAACTCCTATTATCGATTCAACAATATTGAATAAAATACTTTAATTCATTCGTATTGGAACCTAAGATCTTGTTCTTCAAACGAAATTTGTATTTATTCTCTCTTATCCTAGCTAACTATTATATCTTTCCTAAATCTCGAAAGTGATTAATATATATGTGTCTGTATAAGAGCTTAAGTGTAATCTGAACCTTATCACCATCTGTACCCGGGCCCTAGACTCCCCCCCCCCCCCACATTTCGTCCCCATTCCATTGTCTTTATATATAAACAATCATCTAACCTTGTGGTGTTTGTTTGTTTGTTTGTTCGTTACCTCTCCTACTCTAGGTAAAGATGATATTGTACAGGTCTTGGAACAATGGTGAAAGTTTAAAGCATATGGCTGAGACTACTGCGTCGGTGTAGTAGGTTTCTCATGTTGGAATGCGCTCATTGGAAGGTGTAATCGCAATTTATACTAAGTTTAAGGGCCAGGAAATTAAAAGTGAAAAATTGAAATAAAGAGTAACAATGATCAATTTATATATGATTAGTCATTAAATAGAAAATAATGTTCTGAAGAGCCGCAATAATGGATACCAAAGAAGCTGGTGTTTCTTCTGGAAAATACAAGAAATTATTGAATCATATTTCAAGGTTTGCTAGAAGGATTAGGTATCCGATTCGGTGAATATTTTAGAGTTTAAACCATTCATATCACGAAGCTCTCTGATACGCATATCGGATGCCTGATTAATAATTCATGAGATATGTAAAATAGTATCGCCACAGATAGCTCAACATATCATACCTTACCTGCGAAACGTATGATGTGTTTGCCACTACTCGCTTACTGAGAGGTCCTCATTGTTTCCATAAGATTTAGAGGTACTATCACCATACGACGAGAGAAATGAAGTTCCGAATGCTTTTGTTCTTCGTCATTTTACCTGCGTTGCACACTGAGGAAGATATTCCAAACCCGTGAGTATTGTCATTTTTTTATTCGCCTCCTTCGTATATAATT
>NC_135561.1:4665000-4702500 GCF_964340395.1 Glandiceps talaboti | reverse complement strand
TATGGATTGTATGCTCCCATAGGAGTTGAAGAAGTAAAGAACCTTGTATAGTATATATCCGTGCCAGGGTTAATAATTGTAAAGCGCTTTGAGCACAGAGTGGGAAAGCACGAGAATATAAAACCAACATTATTATTATTACACAGACATTCCTTGAATCCGTTGTACCAATAGTTAACACTGCAATTGTCAGTTGTATGTATACCATATGTTCCATTTGAAACTCATATTACGTCATCTTAGTCTTGGTTGCTACTGCCATGATTACAGTTACCACAGGCGGAAGTGTTGGCGAAGGAGAGGAGTTATTACATCACGTGGCTAAACACAATTCAACGACCAACATTCGTCTGGGTTTTTTTAGTCATGGAAATTACAGACACCTTCGTTTGTTCTTCCGCTAGCTGTGATAATATTTGCTAGAGCTCAATTATATGTTGTTTTTACCATCACGTGTTACAATAATGTGAAACAAACGTTTACACAGCAGTGCAACCAAGTTGTCTTGATAAATGGGAAATTACGTAGGTGTTGAATCAATGCCGGTAAAATAAATTTGGTTACATTGTGTGCATAGCTATTTAAGTAATGTTTACATCCCAAATTGCTTCTAGACTTAATAACGAATAGCAAGTCACAGATGTTCGTTCTCTCTTTGTAGTCGTACATTCAGAAAACTAATTGACTTGTGCCACACAGAACCTGTTTGACTTCGATACAATGTATACACAGGTATACAGTCAACAACGTGAGATAATCAAATAATAACAGAGAACGGCGTGTAATAAGTAACATTCGAAAATTAATTCCGATTCTGCTGGGTAATGTGTCAAATTCGTCTTTTTCATATACATTGGAAATCTCCTACTGGCAAGCTAAAATTTGTTCCACGTTGGCTTGACTTGTTTGTTTCATGTTTCCAGTCGCCATTTCTTATGAACAAAGTCTTTGTTGTCGGTATTATCATCATCAACACCCTCTCTGAATACAATGTGTCTTCGATACCATGTACCAAATCATATCATTTACACCTGGTCCATCTATACCCATTATCAGCAATATTAACTTTGCATGATGATGTTGTTGACAATGATGATGGTGATGACGTTGATGATGATGATGATGATGATGATGATGATGATGATGATGATGATGATGATGATGATGATGATGATGATGATGATATGATGATGATAATGATGATGCTGGAGGTGGTGGTGGTGGTGGTGGTGGTGGTGGTGGTGGTGATGGTGGTGGTGGCGGTGGTGGTGGTATCCCACCTTAATTTCGCACGCTGCTGGTCTTACTTAAAACTTGATTTAAGCTGGAATTTGCAAAACAGTGCGACACTCTTCATCATTATGATGATAACACCTCCTCAATAAACCCACCCATCTTTATTGACGTCACACCAGTGCTATTATAAAGCTACTTGCAGACACCAACCCCCTTTTTTGTTGTAACTATCGCAATTGACACAAAACAAAGTGCTAGAAAGTTTTGAAGAGCGACACTGGTTGTTTTTGCCGCGTGATCACCAGTATGATTCATCAGGCACAGAGTCGGACGCGATTTTACTTTCTTTACGAAGAAAAAATATATTGTAGCAACACGTATAGCAATCGAATATAAATAGTTCAGGAATACGTGCAGCTCTCCTTGTGTGGACAAAGTGTGAGATTGAGTGTTTACGAAGTTATTGCACGGTTTGCTATCACGATTTCATATATAAGAAATCTGGATTCTTGAAAACTATTTATTGCTGATACATGTGTATAGAAGACCCTGATTATGTACATCTCAACATATCCACATTGAATCAGCGGGACATTCAGTTTACATCTACACAGTCAAAATCCTAAACACTAACACCAAGTCATTTTAGAGTGATAGAAAATGTTCATACTATACTCTAGTACTCTCGGACACCTATTCAGTATCAAATATGTTATATTATTTGTTATCATAACAGGAAAGACAACATTACACTGAGGTTCTGTTTACAAATAAAATCATCGTGCACCATAGTGTACTATCATTTATTGTAAACATTAATTGTAGGTACTATTAGCTATTATATATATATCTAATTTATTCATGTTATGCTCTCATTTTCTGAGGAAATAAAGTTCAATTCACCATACATTTCTAACCCAATATTTCGCTGAGAATGGGCTCATTTTCATAGGTGGATTGGATCTCCAGTTCGTTTAAGATTTGCCATTGTCATTTAAAGTGTTCTCTAGTCTTGGAATGGTACGGATATTAAGTTCGGCCACCTGTTGAATACTAATCAGGATGTTACTGTTTTCTATTTATGCCATGGATGAGAGTATCTAGCTGTTATATTTATCCACGTGATATATATATATATATATAATATATATATTATATATATAATATATATATAATATATATAATATATATATATATATATATATATATATACCGCTTTACATAAATATGTATTGAGCACTGTTTACTCCAGTATAGACATATTACATATGCTGAGTTTATATATATAAAACAACGTGAGCTAATTATATATATATATATATATATATATATATATATATATATATATATATATATATATATATATATATATATATATATATATATATATATATATATAACTAGCTCACGTTGTTGACGGCAGGTTTTATCTGGTGTGTATAGTTTTTCTTCTATAATACTATTAAAAGTTTTAATATGTAAACCTGCATTCTTGTGTAGATTATATATCCAGTTGTTCCTAAATGGAAGGACATATACTATTATAAACAATTAAGCAAATATCAAGAATGTAATAAGGTTACAAAACATTATTTACGTTAATGCACGCACTGAAATATATGTGGAAGTTTTCACAACCTAAAAGTCTTTTTGGGAACATCGATTCAGAGCTCTTAAGTCTTTCGATTGCGCATCACGTAAAATTCTCTTGTCCTTATAAGTTATATTATTTAAACCCTTTGTGGGAGAAAAACTTATCTTCAGATGTAATTATTGAATTGAAAAGCTTGGAGGTAATATTTCTTTTTTCTTTGTTGAGATAACTAGCTAGCTTGAAAATAATGCCTATATATCAAATTGAAGCATACAGTAAAGTATAATTACTTTAGGTGATATGGTTGAAAGAATCATATACTTTAGCTTCTACGTGTCTTATCACTTATTTGAAGAGGTGTCGTTATCTTCGCGTTTCCTTCGGAATATAAATTGTTCAGCGACCTTCATTTCATGACAATGTTTCATTTATGTGTTTTACAAAGACCGTCATCTTCTCTAAACACTATAAGTTATAAAATAATAACAATTTGATTCATTTTATCTACTATGGCCCCTAAATTATGTAGATCATTACTATCATTTGCTTTCTGAAGATAACAGAATTTCAAAACAAAACACGCCATCTTTCTTTCTGCACATGACTTTTCCAGTCATTAATACTGCAACAGCAAGAGTTCTCTAGAGCATATAGTTATTTTTCGATTTCTAATAAATGATGACATCGCCAGCACGAATCTTCCAAAGGTTATCAAGTTTTGCCTATGAGTTTGTCAAACATACAAGGAATATATTTCTGAATGAAAACACGATGAATGAATGTTTACAATTTTCTTTAAAAGAGCACATTGACGTTCACATATATCGTAGGTAATAGTACCTATGATTGTCCTCTATTCTAACTAAATGTATCATCAAAACTTGTCCAAGGAACACATACATACATACACACATGCATGCATACCGTACATACATACATACATACATACATACATACATGCATATATACATACATACATACACACACACACACACACATACATACATACATACATACATACATACATACATACATACATACATACATACATACATACATACATACATGCAGACACAGCCAGACAGACAGACAGACAGACAGACAGACAGACAGACAGACAGACGGACGGACGGACGGACGGACGGACAGACAGACAGACAGACAGACAGACAGACAGACAGACAGACAGACAGACAGACAGACAGACAGACAGACAGACATACATACATACATACATACATACATACATACATACATACATGCATACATACATACATACATACATACTTACAGACAGACAGACAGACAGACAGACAGACAGACAGACAGACCGTTCGTGTCATTTACGCAATTGAAAATGACACTCATCTTTCGATTTATTTCACTATGTGGAAATTTTAAACGGCACTCACGGTGATACGACGAAATGGTAATATAGGGTAATGACCTCATAGTATATTTCGATCTTTTACGAACTGTTTTTTCTGGTGTTATTAAGTCATGATCTGTCAAGATCCGAATTCGTCCGCTTTCAGGAATTCACGCCCGAGTCGTGATATGTTTTTTTTTTTATTTTGATATATGAAGTAAGTTTTATAGGACCTCGAAAACAATTGAAATTCTGCAAGGATACATGTATTTGACAGTATACTTAGAAGATATATCCACAGGACGGTATCGTGCAACCACGCCACGTAATGCCATTAGATTACAAAACATTGAGTTTGATCAAATGTTTTCTGAAAGCTGTATACTAGTATTATGTTACTTGCTTTAATTGCGGCTAGGGGCGTTGATGTTGTCAATAGTCGTTAAAAAACATACAGCTAATTCAAAATAATGAATCTATCAGAACAGACGAGTTTATAATGTTTCTTATTAGAGAATAACGTAACACAATACCCGGCCAAAAATCGATGGTTTGATATTGGGATGTGTTCGGGGAAAACGTCCTCGAGCGTGGATTATTTGCATAAATTTATGACTTTCTTACATAAATAAAGACACAACCGTCCAATGGACATAACATACCGTCGGGTAATATCATACAGAGCGTGCGAAGTATAAAGTTAAGTCTCAGTTTTCACTGGGCGCGAAAAT
This sequence comes from Glandiceps talaboti, assembly GCF_964340395.1. Lineage (NCBI taxonomy): Eukaryota > Metazoa > Hemichordata > Enteropneusta > Spengelidae > Glandiceps > Glandiceps talaboti. The sequence goes on along the minus strand of NC_135561.1, from coordinate 4,697,570 downwards.
AGTTGAAAATGTCCCAACAGAGATAAATTGAGTATTTTGAAGACTTACCGTTCATGAGATAAACATACATCCATTTCTCTCTAGTGAATAGTTTAAGTGTAGGAAAGTTTCAAGATATGAGCTGTTACTTATCTCTGTCTGATAGAACACCGTGGCTAATGAGACGTCGTGAGTGATGATAGCTTTCCTAAAGTCTAAATACCTTTTCTTGACTCGTTACAATGAAATGATAGGAGTTTTCCTACTTACTTAATGGCATAAATATGATATATTTAAAATATAGAATGGAGGTAACATGATATATTGAAAAAACAGATATCGGAAAATACTGAAAGCCATTGTGTTTCAAGATCGCCGTCAAGATATTTTGAACCGGGCTTATCTACATGTATGTGAAAAGCTAGGTTAGTATTGGTTGCTGCATGATTCAAACGTAGCTGTCCAAGCTGTCTTTTGAATTAATATTCACCATACACAAAGATGTTTTTGAACACATATTGTCTGGCCTATATTCGGGCTATAGCACCCGTTTATTACACCCGAGGGACTGTGAGTTACCAGAATCACATGCTATTTCCCGAGGCCAAAGGCCGAGGGAAATAGCATGTGATTCTGGTAACTCACAGTCACGAGGGGGTAATGAACGGGTGCTATAGCCCAAATATAGGCCAGGCAATATGTGTTTTATAATATACCTCATGCTGTGAACTCGCGGTGGCAGACGACATCGTCAGAAGCTGCCTGCTGTGAACGCGTGGTGGTCACGTGACCATGTAAAAGTTGATGGTCATTCTATTTTCCTATCACGTGACTGATTCTAGCGAATCATGGCACAGCATTATCACTAGGTATATTATATATATATATATATATATATATATATATATATATAATAGTTGTCTGATGATCGCACTATGCGTGAAACTCCGAGTTACAACCAAGAAAGAGTTCCAGTTCTACCAAAACTATTGCGCTCTGCCACTGCGGTATAGAGCACTGTCTTAGCAGATTGATACTCACCGAGTTATATATATATATATATATATATATATATATATATATATATATATATATATATATATATATATATATATATATATATATATATATATATATATAAGCAAGAATCTATTATCAAGCTAATATATAGACAGTGAGGGCCAAGTGCAAATACTTAACTGCACAATCTTTGCCTTCGATACATTGATGATTCTTTCTTTCCAAATATCCCTAGGCAGTGTAGGCCACTAGCAGGAAGTTTGACTGTCGATCATCTATAAACACTTGTCAATCTAATTTCTTGTGTTTTCAGTTTTGTTTTTTACACTCACGCGAGACTGTTGGTTTTGGAACTTTTCAAAATCTGATTCTTGCAATTTATTTGCTTATTATAATTTCACTTCAGAACACATTTGACAGCATAATGATCAGTACATGCTTTTTAGCCCATAAGTAAAGGAGCAACCAAAGTGTATGTGTTTCTTACGCTTATCAGGTAGCTCCGGATCCGGTGTTCAGTTAATAATAATTATATCATTAGGACTTGATTTTCCAACCGGCATGTTGCAAATTCTTAACTATGTATATATGTTCAGGAGAAATAACATAGAACGGAAACAAAATGTCAAAAGTTTTTTCTGACATTTAGGTATGTATAACTGTATGCAGTCACAACTGATAAGCAAATATGCGTGAATACCTGAGGGTTACGCGATCTTGTCAATTTATCAATTACAAACAAGCATTAAGTACATTTCAAGTGGGTCATTTGGTAACAGTGCTTTCATGTTAAGTGCTCTCAAAGTTGATTCGTCTTTACACTTTATAAAGACTGTAATGGAATTAACAACGCAGCAGCTGCCTTCACTTCTTTGTATAATTTTGGAAATAAAGGATAGAATGTGGTATATGACAGCATATATAATCTAGCTTTACGTGATGTTGATTTATATGTTTGTTTACCCCTTCACTGTATCTTACATAGTAAAGAACGCGACATGATATGATCGATGCTGAGTTATGTCTGTTTACCCCTTCACTGCATCTTATATACGTACAACGAAATAACAGTATATGATGATTTATATTTGTCTGTTTACCCCTTCACTGCATCGTGCATACATATACAGCGACATAACAGTATGATGTTGATTCATATGTTTGTTTACCCCTTCACTGTATCTGACATAGTAAAGAACTCGACATGACGTGATCGATGCTGATTTATGTCTGTTTACCCTTTCACTGCATCTTACATACATATACAGCGACATAACAGTATGATGTTGATTTATATGTTTGTTTACCCCTTCACTGTATCTTATATACAACGACATAACAGTGTATGATGCTGACTTTTATCTGTTTGCTCCTTCGTTGCATCTTCTATACATATACATATACAGCGATATTCACGTGACTAGCTGAGCCTAGCCATTGTAATTGAAACCAATCATTATAACATAAAATTTGTGACAAAATTGGAGTTTCCTAGTCAGTTTAAAACATGAATCATAGATGATGCAGGTTTCAGACTGTAGTTAGTAGGCATATGTAAATAATTACTTTGTGACCATGTTAGGCACATTACTTTCGATTTAAATTGAACAGACGCATGTCCGAGTTGTTTAAAGAAATCGTTTACAAAGTGAAGCACTTCCAGTATTAAAACCACTATTTCATTAACTTTGAAAGTTACACATATTAAAAGTTCCATGTCGCTAATGTTCCTATACTTGTAGTATTGTCGAAAAGGGAGTCCTATACATCATGCAATCTAAGACTTATACACTGGTTACAAACCATGTGGAATGAAATACTAGCCTCTCCAATGACATCATTGTGTTAGCGTATATTAGCTTTACCGTTAATTGTAATATATAATTGGAAAAGGCGGGCGACTCTCTTAAATCTTCAGTCACTGAATACAGTGCATTTCTTGATTATGTCCTGACAGTCATTATAAAGTAGTACTGTTTAATTACACTTTAATTGTGGTCTAAACCCTCGAGATGTAGTAACATTAACCTGTGCCAGTCGTAGATCGATCTTATTTAAACAGTAGTGGTTTCAATAATCAATAGGAATTCGTTTAGTTTTGGATTGAATAGAATGTAAAAAGGAAAATAATGACATAATATCTGTCACCCTCCTCTGGCATTGTATTCTTCTTGGCCTAATTATCAGACAGACAGACAGACAGACAGACAGACAGACAGACAGACAGACAGACAGACAGACAGACAGACAGACAGACAGACCGACCGACCGACCGACCGACCGACCGACCGACCGACCGACAGACAGACAGACAGACAGACAGACAGACAGACAGACAGACAGACAGACAGACAGACAGACAGACAGACAGACAGACATGCGCTCATGTTGAGTCGCGAGACTAAGTTTATTTTAACCTTATACAATCTGCAGTGTTTATACCCACGGCTACCTTGATTACTTATTTTATTGCCTGCAGGACGATTACATTTAGAGTACAAATTAACTGGATCCGGAGCTTTTCATTGTTATTAATAAGAGACAACCCACTAAACAGAAAATTAAGAGTGTTTATTGGACTATTACTCTGACATTAGTAATCGATATCAACACATTAGAACATAATTCATTTTAACAACCTCTAAAGAAAACAATAATTGTAGCATTATCATTTATAATTTATATGAAAAATAATGAGTCATGCTGAGGAAAAGAAGGAACATAATAATCGATAGTTAAGGAAACATTATACTTAACATTTATAATGAAATGAAACGATCATCACGGAACTGCTGATTGAATTACCGGTTTTGGTGTGATGAATACGAACAGTAAAAATTCAAAGCTGATTGTGCCATCAGTGGTCGATGAATGTATCTATTGTGTGCAGATGATCACTTCATAACCATATGTTTATTAGGAGAGCTAGTCTACTAATCCGATATTTTTTAATCTGATAAGCTGATTCTTAGGGTTCAAATTTCTGTAAACAGTAATAGTACGAGGCGGGTAATTTTTTTAAGAACACAGGAAAGAGGAACATATAGTCATACTTTGTTAACAGTCACTATAGCAACAGTTGATTGAGATAGAAACATTAAAACGCTGATGTGGACTCTCCTGTGCAAGTTATACTTCAACTACTAGTACATTGAAACTTTGTACAGTATCAGTTGCCAGCTTTCATCCTGAGTCTCCCGGTCTATTCCATGATGGATGCGTGACATCAGGTGGAAAGAAAATGAAAATCTAGATCTGATGAACAATGGCGTCTTAGTTGTGCATCACCAAAATTTTCTAAACATTTTCTTAAAGACAATCCTGCATACAGAATTGACACGAGGAACGTTTACATCTTGGATACGGAAATAAAAACGACTGGGTACTCAAAACAAAGAATATATTGTAAGAACATTACAACCATTTCTAAAGAGTGACGAGAGCATGTACTTTAATTGATCAGACGAGCGCTCAAATCGGCCAAGGTTATGCCTTACAGTCTTCAAATTTGCACTATTAACAGTCTCTCATTACCTTACTGTGTACTCTGCAATATTTGAAAAATAACTGTTAAGGCTTCATGTATGTGTGTCAATATTGGTGGATTACAAGGCACTCCTCACTATACATTTACCAGTTCGTTATAAATGGGTATACATGCACTGTCCTAGCAGGTGAAAACCCAAAGCAATATTGACGTTAAATCAACATTTCCTTTTTCAGTGATCGTCATGCACTATCACTTTATCCTTGAGGCTAACAGAAGACAAATACATAATATGGGTTGGAGCCAAACGAATTTTTTTTAAATTTACTAACCTTATTGCTATTTCATTACATCTTCAAATGAAAAGTCAAAGGAATCAGTCAGTTTCCTATTAGTACAGTAATTTAGCTCAATTTAGCTCAAGTCATTTATCACAAAACTCACTAAATGATTCATAGACAAGCTTACTGATGTTTACAACAATGACGTTATGAATACATATCACTTCATATTTCATATTAGAGTCGCGAAAATACAAAATCAGCACAGATGTTTGTTGTTCAAGTTTACCGTGTGTACTTTTGAACATTTAAAATTCTACGTTCGACAACCCTAACTTTAATCATGAAACTTTTACTTAGTACTACACACCCAATGTTTATATACAATGACGCTCACTGGTCACAAACACTCTTGTATTTACGGTACTGAATTAAGTAGACGTTTGCCGTATGATAAGGTACAGTACTTAAAGAACCACGAGAGCATGTTCAGCATATTGAAAGTAAAACCTTCACTTACTAAAACACTTGGTTTTGTTATGAATCCGGGTTCAGTCCAACTACAAAATGATGACGCCTATAGTACAAGCGCATCTTGGGAAAGGAAAATGGGTTTTTAAGTAACCAAGAGACAACTTCTACTGTTAAGATCTTTATTTGAACGTTTCGGTTTCACACTGGAGCCTTTACCATGATAAGAGCATGGCTGTCATGGCGTAGGAGTCCTGGCAGTGACGTCTGTCCTGCCATTGGTCCATTGGCAGGACTCTTACACCACAACAGTCGTGCTGTTATCCTGATGAAGGCTCCAATGTGAAGCCGAAACGTTAAAATACAGATCTTAACAGTAGATGTCGTGTCTTGCTTACTTAAAACCCCATTTTATAAGACTTACTATATTACTTTAATGTAACCTTGAAAGTAAGGAAATTGTGTTATTCCAGTCTGCTTATTAACTCTTACAAGGGACTCACTTTTATTCGCATCGTCGACTATCAATCAGTTGTAAATGATATTGGTTTCTTTAATATACCGCAAAATACCATGCAGCTATTGTAGTTCATTTAGCTTTCATTGAATTTCGCAACATGGTCTTATATAAAACACAAGAAAGATTACACAAAATCAAAATTCGTGGACCAGGATTACCGGAATACCGGGCGGTTCAATACTTTGATCTTTAAATTGCAATCATTGGTGACTGTTTAATTGCAATTAAGCGTCTAATATTTATTTTCACTGTTAAGTTGAATGCTTATAATCATCTTTAGAGTACCCATTCTAATTAACTAATACATAATTTGATGTCAAACCACATCAGCTGCAAACTATTCAATATGTATACATATAGACTCAGCATACACCAGGGCTGTTCAAGGAATGTTGACTACACAACCAAACGAATGTAGTCTATAAATAGTGTATCAAGTCTTTTGCGGTTTTTGGCGTGTTTGCTAATCTACTACCTTCGCCTGTGTACACAATTTCTATCGACTTTTTCTTCCAGAGGTCTTTGTATTGAATTATAAATATATTGAAATGGTACAATGTATGTGTGCCGTGCTTGTGGGGAAAAAATTCTAGGGTTCAGGCGAAAACAATATACGTGTGAAGAATCTAGATTTACCGTATAATAACTACCTTGTATTATTCACTTGGTCAATATAAAGGACTTAAAAGAAACCCGCCAGGCATATCTGGTGCGAACATAATTACAAAGGAGTAAGTAGATCATTATTTACGGTACATAGTGAAATTTCTGCGTCCTTGTATATATGTACGACAAGATCATTGAGGATTTCACAACCTTAAAATAATCCATAAGTTCGAAACACAAAATTAGATGAAAAACTAAATGTATTGCCTTTCAAACTACACTGTACCTATACATTGGCAAAGAGGGAATATTGCGTCATTAGGTCATTCCATTGCATTTCAGGGATGTATGACGTTTCTTTCAGAAAAATAACTTCAAATAGAACAAATTTAACTACTTTAGAATTAATGTTATTTTCGTACCTGCTGTCTAGTTTACCCACTACCTGAAAATCTAAAAAAAATCCAAACTGAATTAGAGTGGAGAACAGCCACAGTATTAAAGTTGGAATTATTGGCCCAGTATAAAATGAGTGCATATACATACTGGTTAATATATGCATCAATACAGTGCCTATATTTACCAAGCGCCTATTCACGTACAGAGTATACTAACCCGCGTTTAACTCAAATACAGGAAAGAAACGTTTACTTGAAACTAAGTGAAGTTCGACCTTTAGCATAACACAGTGATTCTTCACTGTGTTATGCTACCTGTAGATTGCTTTCCCTCTATATACTTCCGCTAAATATCTGCATTAACAGTTGATTGCCCACCTCCAACCCCCTAATCTTCCGCTAAATATATACATAAACTTCTTTCAGATGGAAGATTTACTTATTGTATGGACTGCAGTTATATTTGAAAAGGTACAATTCCAGCTAACAATTTTGCTGAATGGTGTAGAGTAAGGCATATTAAAGGGTCTATCATAAGGGAGTACATATAAAAAAAACCATACAATTTCCACTCAAATTGCTCATATTAAAATAAGTATGTTGAACATTAGACTGCAGTCAAAGAACACACTTCCTGTGTACAGTTCATATACGTAAAACGTTTTTTTTTAACATCGTCGCATCATGTGGCATGTTGTCTAGTACCATCGCAAGTAATCGTGCTATTGAACTTGCTTCCAGATTAAACTTGAGCGGTTGTTCATTCATCCTAGCAAAGGATGAATGAACAACCGCTCAAGTTTAATCTGGAAGCAAGTTCAATAGCACGATTACTTGCGATGGTACTAGACAACATTTGAATTTATCACAGGTTGACACTACCAGACAAGAAAGACTATATAGAGCTTCAATTAATCGGCATGGAGTTCTTTACATCTCACACAACTTTTTTTGTTACGAATTAGACAAACAAAATACTGGCACTGTTAGCGTGCACACACATGAAATGTTACATTTTGTCTCTCTGTAAACAGAAGTAAATGTGTTATTTCAGAATATGTATAAGGTATTGAGCATTGGAGTTTGGTCATGTTCATGTCACAATACACATACAGATGGTAAGATGATAGTGAATTAGTGAGTAAATTAGCGGAAGATGTTTTTTTTTTCTGAATTAGAAGTTTCAAGAAAACCCTTATAGTTCTACGTATACCTTTAATTTTGCGATAACGACTCTTTTGAAGTTAATATGTCACGTAGACTATAAAGATGTAAGGACACTCATTCAATGAATATGCCGGTAATTTTGTAATATCCTTATAATCAGAAGCAATGGAAGCCAGACGTAGTTAATCATCAGGCTTTTTCATTCTAAATTCCGACAGGACAGGTGAGTGATGACTTTGAAAATGTCGCGTTGTAAATTAAAACTAGCTAGTAATTAGTAATTTTTTAAACATGTTTGTTTAACATTTAACTGATGATAGGAACATTCAAGATTGATAGGTTTCCATAACGCAAAGGGTAATAAGGTAATGTTACAAAGGTGTACGCGGAAATAAATTGGTAAATTCGTTGGGGTGTACGTTTTTGCGAGTGGTGCAAATTACAAAGACTGGTTCTAGGATTAGGTATGGAGACAACTAAAGGAACGATTTGTGCAATAGATTACCAACAAATTACCTAGATTTATATATATTATAACGGTAATACAGGTGTTTATGTCGTAATATAGTCTACGGTGCTGTAGTTAAGCTTAGGAAGAATCAGCTGGACAGCATGATTGTTCTATGATGCATCTTTTTTTAAATCTCTGTGCAAGTGTACACGACAGAACGTTGACTTTACGGTATTACGTTTCATTATACTCGTATGTTCACATATAACTAGCAATGCAATACAGATACAATGATGAAAATCATATTATAATTCCCTCACACATATTTAAAAACAAAACAAAAAACTTTCAAGGTTTATATCCACATATATGTATATGATGTACGTACGTCTGTCCATCCCTCCGTGTGTGCGTGCGTGTGCGTGTTTGAGTATGTATGTATGTATGTATGTATGTATGTATGTATGTATGTATGTATGTATGTATGTATGTATGTATGTATGTATGTATGTATGCATACATGCATGTTCGTACAATGCAATATTATGCCTTAGTTTTAAATTTGTTTTCAAGAAGAAGTGTGATTTTTAAATTGCCATTGTTAAATGAGACCGTACAATAGCTTCAAGATAAATCATTATAGATACAGCTGAAACATCTCTGATAAGAAATGACCTCAATATCAATTCTTAGATTACACGATCGATAGAAAGCTTACACAGGGATTGCTATTTGCTTTGGGGCGTTTTGAAAATCCACCGTCAACTATAAAAGTGTCATTGTCGCACATAAAAGTATACAGGTGTATATTATTTCTGTAGATTAGTATTGGTTTTCGTTTTTTCCATCAGTGTTAACACTCAGCCAGCTGTGACTCTGGTAAAGGTTACTTCAAACGTTCTCTCTGGCATATATATAAACATATGACATTTATCATATCTTGTATGTATAGTATACTTTGAATTTTATGTTCTCTTTCACATTTCTAGTATTCGTTTACGAACCACATTTTTGTATAGAATAACAATAGTACCATTATTGCAAACGTGGGGAACACCAAAAGCTGGCATAACACAGTAGACGAAGACACACATCAAACGACATATCTATTTACATACATACATACATACATACATACATACATACATACATACATACATATATACATACATACATACATACATACATACAGACATGTATTACATACATACATACATACATACATACATACATACATACATACATACATACATACATACATACATACATACATACATACATACATACACACACATACAGACAGACAGACAGACAGACAGACAGACAGACAGACAGACAGACGTAACAGGCATGCGCACCAAAAATTCAATTTGATTATGTGTACTGCTACACAAATGTGTTTACGCACAGGTGATTCAGTATTGTGCAAGGTGTATGATATTTCCTAACAAGTCATATTTTCAACCAATGATACGGTTACAGCTAGTGCATCTTTAAACAATCAGTGATGACATATACACGTCAAAGGCTTGTATATCCGAAATGGATTATAAATGCATTAACTATGTAAATCGTATTACACCGTCCATACTTACAATAACATATTGAGAATCCTTCTACTCATTGATAATGGCATGAAAATCAGTCGGTTTATATTCGTTTTCAAAGACACATGACTTTGTAAATTTAGGAAGAATGTTGTATTTTACTCGAAATGAAATTAACGACACATGGTTTTCTTTCAACCATCTTCATCTCTCTTATAATTAGTATTCATGATCATGGGACTTATTTAGACACGCGATCATTTAGAATGACCCCTAAGGGGACTTGTTCATTCCACTAAAAGTAAATAGCCTTCGCATTTGCTCGGCTTTTCAGTCAGTTTACTTTATTCTTTTTGCTACATTTGTACTTCTTGCCTTGGTATTTCATTATCTATTTATTTGTTATCAGACGTGAGTAGCTATTTGGAAATAGATCCATTAACAGTAGTATTTAATCTTACATATTGGCTTAATCAATCTGTAAATAGTACAACCGTAAAACTTCATTAGTAAATATTTGTTCGTATAGACGTCCAGCCTGTTCAAATATTGGAAGTAAAATTGTATTATATAAGCCTTTGAAAATCAAGTTATTCCAATGATAATGTTTATCCACCAATTAACCTTAAAATAGATACATATACAGAATACGTAGCAAAAGGGATCAAGAAATAGCAAAGCTAGTCAAGCTTGTATCCATTAGTGACAAACAAAAATACTAGTACTTGTAGGTGTATATATACAACATTCGAATTCCAGATTTCAATAGGAACTATCACAAATAAGAAACATTTTAAAAATGACAAAGCATTACAAACAACAATGGAGCAGTAAAATTGATACACATACAATTTCCACAGAAAATAATGTAAAGTTGTACATGACAGTACAGCTATACATATAAACTGTCTTTTTGAAATTCGTGAGTAAGCCAATATAACTTACGGTCATGGGTAGATATTACGGTCATTTCGAGACATGGCTCGTCTTCAGTGAAATGATATATCAGCTGGCATTGGAAAGAAAGTCCGTATTGACCCGGAAATCAGTCACCTCCAGTATATCCCATGTAACATTTTAGGAAACAATCGAGTCCAAGTTGAAACCTTTCACCATCATTTGCAATGGTTAGTGCGACATGCTAAGTTTTCATTTGCATGTTATTTTAGCAGAGTCAAATGATATCACATATACAGGTTATCACATAGCATCACATATACAGGCTATACAATGACCTCATGCGACCAATCACGACCTTTACTATCAGATACTCGCTCAAACAATATATTTTACAGGTTAAATAAGAACATTTTGTTTTTGGGATAGAAAATAATTGGCTAACATATCTTGTTTTCCTTTTGTTGGAGACATAAAGGTACAGTTACCCTTCATAGACAGATTAATAGTAATCTATCTTTAATATATACTAGAGTTCATCCGATTCTCCATAGCAACAGAATTCTGAATGAAATATTCTATTTACAGACTTCCAAACGATCTATCTCATTTTTGACTATAACATTTAATTCTATAAGCGTTGGTCAACAAAACATAATGAAAACAATATATAAACAATATGACGAAGTTGTGAACATATTGAAAAGTGTATATTGCTTTCTGAATGTGTTCATTTGATTTAATATTAAGTTTAGTAATTTGACCCACGTTTTGTCACTTGAAGCTTTTTAGGAAACATGGCGACCTCGTTTGTTTCTTTTCAGACTTCACACTTTCACTGTATGTATTTATACACACATATCAACGGATTTTAAAACGAAAGTAGCGGACTTTCTTTACAACAAAAAACCTTGATAGGAAGCTACAGTCATGGTTGAACATATTCTTAAACGGTGTCGGTCATTTCCTAGATCATACTCTTAACATCATGTGTACTTTTCATTAAATTATTGAATCATCGAATTGAATTGATTCATTCATTCACCAGATATAAAATAAAGAATAAGACTATGTACATCTCAAAGAAGTGGTTAACAGGATAAGACATCTGGTAAGGATCACAGAAATAGTTCGATATGAACTAATCGAAATTGTGACCCTGGCAAAGTAAATATACATGAAAAGAGTACAGGGGCATAACTGTGCAGTAAATAGGAAAGAACGAACATGAAATGATATCAACAGTAAAAGTAATAAATAGTATCACCTCTTATTAATTGCCCGCTGTGCCTCAATTGAAGCCATTCAATGTCATACTAATATAAGTATAAAGACCGGCAGATGCCACCCTGCCTCCATTTTGATTAAATGAAAATAAGACCTAATAAACAAAATTGTCTCGTTCCGGTTACACTCAATTTTAGAATAGGTGGGGTAGGTAGATTTTTAATTTAAATTTGGTTTTCATGTGTGAGTGTCTAGTTAAGGTTTTCCATTGTTTTCCTAAAGGTCTCTGTGTTGTTTATTTCTTCTTATCATATGTACAGCCATTACAGATTGGAAGAACAGTTTATATTGTCTTTTTTAGTTGATATCAGTTTCCGCATCCACTATTTCTGGGGAAACTTAATTTAAATTTGGTTTTCATGTGTGAGTGTCTAGTTAAGGTTTTCCATTGTTTTCCTAAAGGTCTCTGTGTTGTTTATTTCTTCTTATCATATGTACAACCATTACAGATCGGAAGAACAGTTTATATTGTCTTTTTTAGTTGATATCAGTTTCCGCATCCACTATTTCTGGGGAAACTTCACAATTTTGGCGATTTTATTATTTTTTCTCGAATACTTAAAAAACCTTTAGGGTCGGCTGGGAAATCTAGGTGGTGTTGGATAACCGGAACTAAACCATTTTTTTTTCTTAGGCCTAACTTGAGTGCGCAGCAGATATTGTGAACGTCTAGGTCATGAATTGCATTTTTAAAGTAAATATTTGAATACTTTCAGCATGTCAAATTTTTGAATAACTGACATATTGATATTATATAAAGCGTGTCGTAAATCAATTTCGACATCAATGCCTCAAAGCCGTTAATACCATCAAATAAATAATGAAACTAGGAAAACATATCATTCGAAACCTATACAGGTAATGCTATCCCAAATGTATGTAAAGGTCTTGGAGACGTGTTTTGGTCTTCAAGTACCATTAAGGTTAGAGTCCACGTTCAATGCCCCTTGTTGATATTGGTTTGTTCTTAAAAAATAATGATTAGACACATCCATAACTATATACCATTAAATTTAGAAGTTGGCTATATGTCAAGATGCTGCATACGTTGCCTGAAATGAGCAAGATAAACTCTATTAATTTGCCATCGCTTTGGGACAATGAAATTAGATGGTGAACGAAAATAAGTCAGTATGCATGAAGATGGTGTAGTGGTAGGTTTAGATCTTGAATAAATGCATGGTTATAAATCCGTCACCACATCAGGTTGAGTTGCACCTCGATATATGGTAATGCTCATTACAGTATACATATTCAATATGGCGACACAAACTAGGTCATATGCTTTCAGTTGTAACAGTGACCTCCACATATCATATCATATCATTTCACAACGTATCTAGTGAATCATTGATTTTTGTGTTCTGGTTGATGGAGGCACTGCTTTAGGGTCGTACCGTAAAACACAATGCAATGTCAGTACGTTTTGTTCTGTGTTAGGTGTACACCTACACACACAAATATACCAATACACCTCTGTGTGTTCAATATTGAGAGCAAGTCATTGCATGTAACAACGCAATAACACAACGTTCACAGGGGTACGTGTTTGAAAAAAACAAAGTTTTACAATTGGTATGAGTTTTGAAGACACACGTCTTACAAGAGGTACGTGTTTTAAAATCAAAATCCTACAATACCAGTTTGAATGACGCACATCTTACATATTAGACATATACAGATCAAACACTTTATAAGCATTAAAAAAACATTGGGGTTAGGAAATGAGTAGTAAAAGTCAATGATAAAATGTAGAACTTGCCGCTATTTTTATTATTGCTTTGTGTGGTAACTCGAGGGTATGTCTTGAACTCAATACGTCTATAAAACAGAAAAATGACCTTTCCTATAAAGCGAACGTATTTGTACCTAGGAATTAATTATGAAGATGAAAGCAATATATATATATATATATATATATATATATATATATATATATATATATATATATATATATATATATATATATATATATATATATATATATATTGCTTTCATCTTATAATATATATATATATATATATATATATATATATATATTTATATATATATATATGTATATAATTATTATATATATATGTGTCTGTGTGTGCGTGCGTGTGTGTCTGTGTGTGTCTGTGTGTGTGTAATGAAATTTAGGAAAGTTAGGAAAGTGATATAATGTTATATATATATATATCCCTTTGACAGTTGCTGAATATTGTATTTTAGCAAATCAATACACGTATTTCCATTGTGTATGTACTACGTTGAGCTTATCATCATTTCTTATTGTTTCATTTCGTATAACTTGTACAAGTGTTGGCTTATTTTCTGAAAAGAGAATTTCACAATTCGGTTAGGTCTTGATGCAAAGATCAATGAATTCAGAAATTTACTGATATCTTGGTAAATGTATTTATGCCGGGTATGTACTGCTGCAAGATATGTTGAACCTTTATTTTCTCGCAGTGCCGTTAATATATACGTTCCTTTCCCTTGATTATTTATTAAAGAAAAAACTGAAGCAGCAAGCTTAATGTCCAAACACTCGATCCCACGCCTTTTGAATGAGACAGGGTAATTTGATAATTATATTTGTCTTTTTACATAAATATTGCCATGAGACTTTGCTTGGGTTTAATTAAATACGTACGGAAATGGGAACCAGTGCTAAAGGTAAAAGAAATAATAATAATAATAATAATAATAATAATAATAATCTTTATTTATACTGGATAGTTCTTTAAGCATATAAACACTTGTCTCCCAAGAAGTCCAGTGAGGGCCATCCCTCATGGGTTCAGTGTTAATGCAGGAGGAAACCGGAGTACCCGGGGAAAACATGCGTTGTTCGGTAGAGTCAAACTGAACGACACTCTTCTTACTTACAGCGTGGTAAATTTAATCGAACCCTGAATGGGGTTCGAACCACTCGGCCACCGACAACCCGACAACAATGTCTGTTGAAATGCATTTATTGAGTAGCCATATATGAACCGAAAATGCTACCAAAGGTTATTTTCTGTAGGCAAGATTGCAAAACTAAATTTGTTTGTTAAGGGATTCACCTACCCTCTGTGTAATTCAGAGACTGGGCTTTTAGATTTAATCTCATTTTGCCACAACAGCCATAGACTGAAATATGTGCTGAATCTGAATACAAAAACGCGATGAAAGCAGGTGATATTATCTCGCCCTGACTTGATTTACATTTAAAAAGGATGATGTTTTGTCGTAAACATGATTTACATATTAGCCATGTGTTGATGACAGGTCAACTAAAGAGGTCGGATTTTATTTCGAAAATAGTAATAACTGAACATGAATATAGTTGTTGTTTCAGATAAAACCGTAAGATAGTCTATGAATGATAATAGCAGCGATAGCTAGCACGTTGTTCATTGAAACGTGAATGATACAGAAGGTTTTAAGTTATGGATATACTAGTTGTCTGATATGATTATATACACCAAAGTATAATCATTTTCTATATTATTATTATTATTCCAGGCATGATATTTTTACACTGTGTAACATTCTATCACATTCACAAGGTGTTTACGTGTGCATCTGCACAGCGCGTGCGTACTAAAACAATGCAAATAAAAGGTCACAACCTTGATGGTGACACAACTGTGAAGTCATGGATAATTTATCAATATTCCCTTAAAAATGGAAGGTATGGAAGGCTACTCATCCTCAACTATATGCAGCGGCATTGTGTCCAATCATAACGCAACTAACGGTTTCCTTGAACACAACTTTGGATGGATATTTTGATACACGAGTGTCAATGTTGTGTCAAACCGGACCTTATTACTCAAAGACCTACATAATCGAATGTTACATCGCTTATCCATCACGATCATGTCATATATTCAACTGAAGTTTATGTACTACATGTACATATATATATATATATATATATATATATATATATATATATATATATATATATATATATATATATATATATATATATATATATATATATATATAAATTTTACATAAATTTTGCCAAATAATGCATAATATGGTGATTTGGGTTACCATGGCAACAGATGTTCCTAAAATGATAACTATTTTTGAACTCGGCATAACAAACTACTCAAGATAGGGTGGTCAATATGCAAATAAACTATGTTATAATTAAAATTATCATGTTATTTTCCAGATATGTAGGTGTTTAACCAACACAATATTTTTCACTCTACTCTATGTTTCCATGGAAACAGTTGTCCTATTTTAGGCAATTTGTTTTGGAAAATCATCCACATATTGTGGTGATTTTGGTTACCATGGCAATGGATGTTAGTAAAATGCCCCCTTTTTTGAACTCAGCATAAAAAACTACCCCAGGTAGGGTGGTTAACATTCAAATAAACTCGATTATTACAAAAATTATTATTATTATATAATATTATTTAATTATTATATAATATTATTCAATTATTCAGACATTAGACAAAAATCTGTCTATTTTAAACAACCACTCATTGTAACTATTCAAGACTTATGAAAAACACCAATATTCAGAAATATTGCACGTTTTTTAAATTCGGCATTCAAAATCCGAGTGGATACCGAATAGCATACAATGTTAGACACAGCTATCACTACCACTTTCATTTGTTTCACTATTTCATCTTGATATGTTCTTTATATATTTATTTTCTGTAACTCTTCTAGATTCCATTTGTTGTGTCTTTATACATTTGTACCTAAGGCCAGTGACCAAAGTACCGAATAGACCACACATATAATATATATATTAATATCATCATTGCCTTTTCATTAGGAGATATGAAAATAAGGGGTATTCTTTTATTTATGCATGTATTATAAAAGTAACAACAATGCCTGGCGTAAATACGCGAAGAAAGGCGTAAATAGTGAGCACTAGCACGTTGTTGAGAGTAGGCAAAGACAATAGACAAGAACACCATTGTCTACATTATTTCCTCATGAATATTCTGTCCATACTCATGAATATGCACGTCGCTGAACGCCAGTAGGAGTGGCTACACGGCGTCAAACGTGATTACCGGTAATGCCTGGCATGTTGATTTTGACAAGAAGCCTAACAGCCTTTACAATGGCCATAAACTTGGCATCAACCATTAATTTAAACTCGTCAGCAATTTAATATATCTGCAATGAGAGGATACCATGAAGAAGGAACAACCACGATCGTCTTCATTTTGTTTTCCTAAATTGTTGGCCATCTTGAATATATCAAATTTACACAGTGCCAGCATGCATATCCCTTAACAGATGTCTAAGCGATACAGAACGATACAAATGAATTTTAAAAAATAGCCATGGTTTGCCGCATAATATACTAGATTTCAGAAAGCATACTAGGAAATATACACACCAGATGATTCCAAATTGCACCATTATATAAATTACAACCTGTGGCTATACTAATCCTAAATTCTATTCAAGTATATATCAAACCTAAAATATTCATACTATTTGAGTTGTGAATTTTCAAAAAGTATTAAAACTTTTTTTCTAATAATAATTTAGGTATTATATATGTTCACTACATACTCTTCACACCCTTTGATGGAAAAACAAAGACCATATTAATTGTTACCATACACATTCAAACATGTCCTTTTCCATGCAGCCAAACAGGAAGTGGAGAGAGTTAAAAGATTGGATTTACTGAATAAAATGATTTACATGTCTGTGTTTGAATATTACCCTTTTTAAAATGATTGATATATTCATTCTAATTATTTGGTATCAATGATGAAAATTTCTTCTTCTCTGTTTTCAGAAATGACCACTCAATGTTCACAAACTTAACAACAACAGGTGTGACAGATGTTAGTACGACAACAGAGTTTACAGAAAGTCAAACTCTGGGAAACTGGAAAGATATACTAGACGATAATGTTGTTGGTGATGGTGGTGCTACAAACGACGACTTGTCAACAGAGGAAATACAATCTCTCTTAATCAAACAACTTTTGGCCGGATATGATAGACGAATACGACCACAAGCAAACAGTAAGCAATTATAAACTACGTAAACATCAGAAGAATATATAGTCATGATCAGTCATCACACCAAAGACGCTTCTGAATTTTATCATCTCATACTTATGATTTTAATCTTAACATTTGGAGTCATTTTACTATTGTGGGCAATTTAAAATTTGTATATTTCCTTTGTTTCATATAATCAGTGTCTAAACAAACATTTTGCCTGTGTCACTGTCAAAAAGTAATTCACCTAAAAGAAAGTCTGTGTTGATAATGTAATTCCTTCCACTTTCATTTTCATTTTAAAGAAGCACCTGTAGCAGTCAGCTGTAGTCTGTTCATTACAAGTTTTGATTCTATCAAAGAAACAACGATGGTGAGTGACTGACGTTGTATCTAAACTAATACATAATGTAAAGCACCAGAGTAAATCAATGACTTTATAATGGCTTAGTTTTCTTTCTGCTAGGTCATATGTTATTATTTAACTATCACCACACCATTATCTATTCCCCATGATATCTATATATCTATGTATACATATATTTATAGTTTAGATGGTTCTGGAACTCTTTCTTGGTTGTAACTCGGAGTTTCACGCATAGTGCGATCATCAGATAAAGAGTTGTCTGATGATCGCACTATGCGTGAAACACCGAATTACAACCAAAAAAGAGTTCCAAAACTATTGCGCTCTGCCACTGCGGTATACAGCACTGTCTTAGCAGATTGATGTATGTATACCGGTTTGTATTTTTATAGAATATCTTACAAACGCGTTATAGTAGTGTTTTACGTGTATATACAATCACGTGACATTATGATATAATCAGGCCAGTGAGATACCTATATACACATCCACGTATACAGTCATTGTCAGATGTAGAAAAATACAGACCCTAAAACATGATTGTATACACATATCAGTGTACTTGTATCAGCAGTGTACCCATGGCACAGCAGTATTTGTACAGTAATGTAGCCACATCTCTGTCGACAAACAGCTATGTTACAACTCTCTACCGTCGTTTTTGACACAGACCTGTATGACAGGAATGTTACAGGGTCTACGCAGAGCCTATTGCAGAGGCGAAATTGTACTTGCTGCGTACTTAAAAAAAAGCAATCGCAAATCGTTATGATTTTTTGAATCGATCATTTTGTTTTTGATTGTCACTTACAAATTTCATTTGGCGTACTATTAAATGTCATGCGAACATTAAACCCAATGTATTTATCACAACTGACGCTTTAATACATACATGCTAACACAGCAAACAGTGATATCAGCGTTGCTGTCAGCCTGTCATCAGTTTGACATTCACAATATTGATAATCTTTACTAACAAGACATTTTCATAAATATATGTTCATACTTTGCTTTCTATCTACAACCAATACAATATTCGTTAATAATTGTATTTGTTGAATCGATTGTGCTACGTGAACTTTTATTCCTGTCCATCACTTCATGGTGAATTTATTTGCACGTGTGTCAGCATTACACACAGTAATCGATTTTATGTTAATCTATAAATAAGTAGTTTGGGTTACTTAAAAGCAAGCACAGATTCCTTTGTACTATTTCTTTGTTTGAGTCACCTCATACTTAATATATTATAAAATATGAATCGAATCTGGTGGTACACACACCTCACAACTTTCAGCACATTTACCACTCATGTTATGTTTCTAATTCTGTAAATAATACATATATAACATATTTAAATATATGATAACGCAATCGAGACGTTGTTAGTATTTCGACAACTGTAGCCATTATTCTTAACAATACACAACGTGGCCATATGGATGACAAGTTGGGATTTATTTTGGTTGATAGAACAACTCTACTATGTTTTCATACATAAAAAAAACGATGTGAAACAACTAAATACTTGTTTGTAACTCAAAAACTACAAATCATTAAAAAAATGTCTTGAAATATTATTATTATACGTACAATAACAAACATTTTACACACTTTTTAGCATTTTGTAATTTATTGAGATACAAACAATGATTTGATCGATGCCGTTTCGCGTTTGTTTTTTTTTCAAGTTGGAAAACTTAGTAGATATATGTCTTAAGACTTAGAAATCCAATATAAATATTACTCATTTGTTATCCAGTTGGACATTTTAAGTAACTATGTGTAAGTGCTTTTAAATATTTATTGATTAAATATTTATGACGGCAATAGCAAACTGTGAATATTAATTTGTATCATGTTTACCGTAATGTGGCAATACGTCAGTATAAGAAATTGGTAATCAGAAGTCCACGACCCGTATTTTTTCTACATTTCAAATTGATCACGGGACGCAACGAACTTCAGAAGAAAGTACTCACAGCACACTGCACAAACACAAACACAAATTTTAAACACACACACACACACACACACACACACACACACACACACACACACACACACACACACACACACAGAGACAGACAGAGAGATCTGTCCATTCTTAAATAATGTGCATTTCACTATAAGTAATGTAGCAAAGAACACACAACAAATGAAAAGCTATTAAATGTATCATCATCTGTTTACCTTTGTCTACCAGGACTACCAGGTCACCATGTACTTCAGGCAAAACTGGAATGATCCTCGATTGAAGTTTAATCACCCATTACCAATCGTACTTGCTGACGACATAAGGGAACGATTTTGGGTGCCCGATTTGTTCTTCGTAAATGTGAAGCAAGCAAACTTCCATTATGTCACAAGAGATAATACATTTTTCCGAATATACCCGAATGGTGAAATAGTATACAGTCTAAGGTATGAATTAATAGAGATAACACATTTTCCGAATATACCCGAATGGTGAAATAGTATACAGTCTAAAGTGTGAATTAATAGAGATAACACATTTTCCGAATATACCCGAATGGTGAAATAGTATCCAGTCTAAGGTATGAATTACTAGAGCTAAAATATTTATTCCGAATATACCCGAATGGTGATATCGTATGAAGTCTAAGGTAGGAAATGTTAGAGCTAAAATATAATCTATTATTGCTATATCTGCAATTACATGTAGTGACAACTATATCTAGTACGTTTTGCATTTGTTTGACTTCTCAGCCTCGATATCCGTTAGTGATGACTCGTGAGTTAAGTGACGTTGTTCGAAAACAAATCCACGGGTGGCAATAAATCAAATTTGTATCGTATTGCTGCCTCTTTCGATAAAGTAGTTCATTCAATTGATATCATCCCCTAACTAGCAGCATCCTTCAAGTTGTCCTTGGGGGAAATTCAATACAGCCTAAGTGTTGTGAATTATGTGACGTAGAACACACCTGTCTCTCAAATATTTGAAAACTTCACTTGATAAAAGAATCAATAAAGTTGTGTTGTATAACATACAGTACTTGCAAACATTCTTCCTGCAGCTGTAAAATATCATTGGACCATAACCTTGCGACTTACACTAATCTTGTACGATATCTCTCGATCAAAAGACAAATCTAACATTAAAGGAAAGTATATACAATGTTTTTGTGTTTGTGTTTGTGTTTGTGTTTGTGTTTGTGTTTGTGTTTGTGTTTGTGTTTGTGTTTGTGTTTGTCTGTCTGTCTGTCTGTTTGTCTGTCTGTCTGTCTGTCTGTCTGTCTGTCTGTCTGTCTGTCTGTCTGCGTCAGTGTGGGTGTCTGTCTGTCTGTGTCTGTGCTTTTTTGTCTTTTTATGTGTTTGTGTTTGTGTGGGGAGGGTTGTTTGTTTGTTTGTTTGTTTGTGTCTGTGTGTGTTTGTGTCTGTGTGTACGTTCGAAACAAAGGAAATAATTAGAAACGTTCATGATCATTTAAACCATCTGTACAAAGGGCAAACATGTAATGGTCATATTTATAACTTTATTTTCACTTGACCTCGACAAAACGCACACTTTTGACAATGTCGGTCAGTATTTTATGATCCAAGTAATCTGATAACTTTAAAAAGGATGGTTTTATCTATTATTAATATAAAACCATGTAAATGCTTACAGACACGATAAATGCCAGTAGGTTTGGTGCAAAACGACCAAGGTAATTGTCGACTTCCCGTGTTGTTGCTAAGAGATACAATCGTCAGAGTGATCCATGATACCACTAGATTTCCTGCTGAATCTAAAATTAGCAAAGAATATTTCATTGAAACCTTTACAGGAGTCTTGGCTATTCCTCGGGGTATTTTGAATTACTCTAATAAGACGAATATCTGACGTTTCTCGGAAGCAGACAAATGCAGATATGATATGGATTCTGACCTTTGAAACGAAGGGTAGAGATTCATCGAAAGTGAAACATTTATTTTGATTGATAATGTGTGTGTGTGTGTGTGTGTGTGTGTGTGTGTTTAAGTCTGATATAGCGTAACAAATATACATTTTACAGTTAATACACGGTCACTAGCTTGAAGACACGATGCTTTGAAAGCTGATTGAGGCCCTGGGTGCATAATACCCTCAGTAAGCAGTCTGTATATCAGTATGCCAAAATGTGACTATATGGTGGCGCCAAAATACAACAGCTAAAACGTGTTTGATGTTGTTTATAGGGAAGAGTGACACTCAAATATAACAACTAAAGGTCTATAAAATTATTTTTTTTCATTTGTCTTCTTTTATCATTTATTGCAAATTCGTCTCGGAAATGGGCGTAGAATGAATGAGGACGAATGTATATAGTTACGAGTAAAAAGCGGAATCTGATTGCAAGACATTATAGTGCTCACAAAATGATAATATTGCGCTTTTCCATGGTTGGGTATTTCATTCAAATTAAGATTTCTTAAAACTATGTTGCTCGTGACAGATTTCCCAACTTATCTGGCAAAAATACAACTTCTACTGAGATACATAAGAGGGAACTTGCAATAAGACTGAGCATGCTCAGACGCAAATGACTATGGGATTATATGTGGTTATCGTAATATCTAATCTGGAGCTACCGATAAAGTAAACCACACACAATGGTCAGGGTGACTATGAATTGATTATTTGTGATTAAAAGACTATTTGAATTGAACCAGTTTCACCAAATTCATAAATGCTGACAAAAATGATGTTTTGATGGTGAGTGTAGCAACCAAGACAGTGAAGACAAAGTTTTACACACATTATCACATGTGCCTAATTACGTTGAAAGGTAGTAACACCAACCGTAAACTGTATACCGATTTGAGACCAATTTTCTGGTTATCATCGAAACGCACGTGATTATTCAATTACCTCAGACATTTTAGCCTATTGACCTTTACGAAATTCCAATTTCAACAAATTACGGATATATGTTTACCCTATGGAACATCATAAATTATGTCGTGTATTAATTCCCACACCGGCTGCACAATCATCAGGTATTATCTCCTATATGAAAACCACAAATAAATTTATACCACAAACAAATCAGTTTTTGAAATGATGTCATCTTTACGGTAATTTCTTTTACATGCACATAGAGTAATTGTTGTCAATCCCAAGTATATCAATTATAATTCTCAATAATCGTTTGCCATATCCAGTTGAACAAATCAAGGAACAGAAAAATTAATTTCAAAATATTCGCAAATATCAAGAGTAACTCATACACAAGATCTCTTCCATGATAAACATCTGGGAATAAAGTCAAAGTCAAAGTCAACATACATAATATAATCATGAATAATGGACTTCTCAAAAACAAATAGTTCACTTATCACTATGCATTTATCTAAATTTCTTGTACCTGAAGAATTGTTTTCAATTTTATTTTCCAGAATAAGCTTAATTCTGACCTGCCATATGGACTTGCTCAAGTTCCCAATGGATAACCAGTACTGTGGAATAGAGATAGAACCATGTAAGTCTGTAGGATATTCTGTCAATGCTAAGTTTACTATTACTATTATTGTTGTTGCTGCTGCTGCTGTTGTTTGTTTGTCTTTTTGATTGTGTGTTTGTTTGTTTGTCTGTCTATCTGTTTGTCTATTTGCTGGTTTGTTTGTTTGTTTGTAGTTTGTTTGTTTGTTTGGTTGGTTGGTTGGTTGGTTGGTTTTTGTTTGTTTTCTTTTTATATCGGATTGTCGTCATATAACCAACACCACTACTAGAATACTCACTAAGCCAATGTATATACATTTGAAATAGTTACTAAAATAATGAGAAATTCTTAGTTACCAAGTCTCTATGTGCAGCATATACATAAATGCCTCGTCTGCCATAGTGAAATAATGCCGATTTGGCTCTTGGTAAGTTTTAGTGTACAGCGTGCATTATGGACATTTTGTTTGGTAGGCTAACTATTTATATAATAATTAAAAATAAAAACTTACAGAAATTGCAGAAGTGTACTATGATTCCCTGCCTAACAAATATTGACAACTTTATACGACAAAACGCCTCGAAGATCGATTTGATAATTATTGTAAATAAAACTGTAGTTGAAATATCTATACCAAAGATCAATTTGATTTATGGCTGTTATTTCTATCTGTAGATGGGTACACAATTAAAGACTTGCAGCTTCACTGGTATGAAAACAAATCCGTTGATTGGGATCATGAGATGAAATTAGCTCAATACAGACTGAACGGATTCACAAAGGGAGAAAGGGATAACAATGCACTTGTAACAGGTACAGTGTAATTAATCATATATTTGCCACAGCAACTTGTCACAGCACTGTGAAATATATGTATTAAACTGATTTTTCCTTCGCTATTGGCTCTTCATACACGGGCCACTGGACTTGTAGCGAAATCAATTATTATCATGATGTTATATATATATATATATATATATATATATATATATATATATATATATATATATATATATATATATATATATATATATACATATATATATATATATATATATATATATATATATATATATTTATATATATATATATAATTTGTAAGTTACATTTATCCGAGATATTGTAAGTGTTTGCTTGTGCGTGTGTGCATGCATGACTTTTTGTGTATGTGTATGTGCGATTGTAGTAAGTGTGTATGTGTGTGTGTGTGTGTATGTGTGTGTGTGTGTTCAAACCATCAACAGAGACACATATCTTATGTTATAATGAAATCGCTTTAGCAGTAACAATTTAGTTAATATCTTCAATTACTCTCAGAATATCGTATGAACGACAATTCGTGTGATTGCGTGTTTTCAATCCTGCTCCCAAAGCGAAATTAGTATTGAATTATTTCAAATATAAATACCGGAGAGAATCTTATTTAAATTATTAAAACCACCCAAAAGCACTCGCCAATCTGCCAAAGCGATTCCATAGAGACATCGTTATTTCAAAACAAACTGCCACTGCCGTCACCTTGAAACAAAAAATGTCGACAGATAATGTGTGGTTTCTCATCTCATCAACGTAAATAAAAACGAATCTGACCTATGCATCTAGTGGTTGACATACACACAGTCGAGAATGAACACCTGCATTATACATTGAAACGTAACATCGATCGCCTTGTCGGTAAAGGACACTAAGTGTATTGTAAATATGTCCTTCAATTTCAGGTGATTTTGCACATATTTTTGTTGAATTTATGCTGAGTCGTCTGCTTGGTTACTACATACTTCAAACGTACATTCCAAGCATCCTACTTGTCGTAGTGTCATGGGTATCATTCTGGGTAGATGTCAGTGCCGCGCCCGCACGAGTTGCACTGGGAATAACTACTGTTCTCACCTTCACAACAATGAGTTCTGGCGTCAGTTCACAATTACCGAAAGTCGCCTATGCAAAGGTAAGCTTACAATTAAGTGTTGATTATCCAAAGCTTTTGTAATAACTGTACTGTTTCTAACCACTATATCATGCCAAATTGTGTCAAATTCCGCTAAAACTAAATTAAATTCAAAAATTGAAGTAAACCTAACAAAACAAAACAAAACCAATCCAAAGTTAAAAACGTTGTACTGATACATTGACTTAAGTCACACGAAGGTGAAACTGACTTACTATTGTTATCTAAATTTCCACATCGTGATACATCGCCCAGAATTCGTGCTCTGTATATAGTACGTATACGTAGACAGCCCACGTGATGTCATACATATTGTACCATAAAGTCAATAGTGGAAACAAAATTGATCCAGGATGTGAATCGAAGCTCAAACGCGAGATATTTGGCGTGCAATCTTGTCCTTATACAGTGATAAGATGTATTCTCAGTTGTCGTCTTCGGGTTAGTTTCGTGTTACACCTACAAGGGCTTTAGTACTTACATAAACATATTAAACAGGAAACGCCCGCAAGATTGCCACGGCATTTAAGCAAACTTAACATTCATCCCTAGCATATTACCACTGCAGTGCTTTTGGTACGCAAAATAGTATACAAAAGTGCAGTCTTACTATAAAAGTCTTCTGTCTAGGCCTAGAGCATTTATCTATCATCATGCACTCAAACTATATCTGCTTTCAGAAATCATGAATAAAACCATATGAATACAAGAAAGCCTTCATTGTATTTTACCAATCTTATCTTACTCTTCAGGCTATTGATGTCTGGTTGGCTGCCTGTATGATCTTCGTCTTTGCTGCCCTCTTGGAATTCGCATTGGCCAATTATCTTCACGCTCTTGGTCAGGATAGACATGAATTAAGCAAATTCTTCAAACGGCATAATAAAAGTCAACATATTGATTTTGATTCTATGGGTGATATGTTCACACAAGAAACGGTAAAATAAATCGTGTATATGTTTATTATGCAATGTAATATAATGCAATTGTAATGTAAATTACACGTATGTATATGTATGTATGTATGTATGTATGTATGTATGTATGTATGTATGTATGTATGTATGTATGTATGTATGTATGTATGTATGTTTCTATGTATGTATGTATGTATGTATGTACGTACGTACGTACGTACGTACGTACGTACGTACATTGTACGTACGCACGCACGCTAATGTGCATGCCTTTTTGTCCCTTTGTTACCTGACTGTTAGTTTGTATATTTGTTTATACATTAGTTTGTTTGTTTATTTGTTTTGTTTGTTTGCCTGTTTGTATTATGCATGCTGATATACACCAAAGGTTCTGTTTCAGGTAGTTATTAAAGGCAATAGAAATGCAATAAGAACTTCAATCTTTTAAAATATGTTGATGAATACCCGAAAACGTGTAGTCATTCTTTATATTACGTCTTTCAGGAATTGAATGGAAGAAGCTGTGATACGATCAATGAAATTGTTGACATGAATAACCACGAAGAAACGGTTTATACGATAGAAAATGACCAGTGTTCACGGGGGACGTTTCGACGACAAAATGCCTGTGAACCCCAATCAAATTCCAACAACATATATAACCAGAATAACCGCCGACAACGAGGAAATCAGAAATTAAGAAGAGGTAGCAGTTATAAAGTTGCCACGGCCTTGGCGTACAAGAGCAGCTCAAGTGAATCCAGTCTGTCGGATAGTCTTTATGCCGAGGGTTTAAAGTTAAAGAACAAAGGCATCGCGATAGATCGATATTCCAGATATCTTTTCCCATTAATGTTTCTTATTTTCAACATAGGCTACTGGCCGATTTACATGACCGAAATTGTTTTCAGTGAACAATAGGACAATTGTAACAGAAGTCTTATTTTGAAGGTGGCGTTGTTACATGTAAGTACTTCCGTGACAATTTATTAATAATATTTAGTACCCACAACAATGTAAATAAAAACACAGACACTGACAGACAGACAGACAGACAGACAGACAGACAGACAGACAGACAGGCAGGCACGCACGCACGCACGCACGCACGCACACACACACAAACATACATACATACATACATACATACATACATACATACATGCTCAAACATACATACACATACATACATTCGTATTATATTGAATTATCATATCATGGCTGGATGCATGCATCGCGATGCGATCACTATGTAGGTTTTTTGCCCTATTCCGGTCGTCACATTAAAATTGGCTTGTTTGCATGACGCCAGATTTCAGACTGAAAAAAAGATTCTTCTCAAATCATGGAAATGTCTTCTGTGAAACAAAGTTTTGTCTGGGCTTATTTATGTCATGACCATGAGACTCGAGGGCCATAAATTGAACGACTGTTGGGCTATAAGAATATTGAAACTGATATTTGTCCGTAAGTTGACGAATTCCCAGTAGAAAGTTATAATCATACCAAGTAGGTTGGCTGTGGATTAATGTGATTAATTGGCAGTCGAAAGTGGTGACAATGTTTGAAGAACTGATGTCAATTTTATTCAGCTTCCTAGTGGACCAGACTTGACTAATACCAAAGGTTGTAAAAGACCAATTGTGAAGCCGTACGTATATATATGAGTACCGACTGAGAGTGACTTTAATTTTGTATATTTGTTGCTTAGCCTTAAATAGACAGGTGGATTAATCTAGTAAGTTTCACCG
Source organism: Glandiceps talaboti (assembly GCF_964340395.1). Classification (NCBI taxonomy): domain Eukaryota; kingdom Metazoa; phylum Hemichordata; class Enteropneusta; family Spengelidae; genus Glandiceps; species Glandiceps talaboti. The sequence continues at coordinate 4,669,065 of NC_135561.1, read as the reverse complement.
TTTTTCCATTCAAGAGTATTCAGATATCATCGAAATAGTACACTCTCAGCATGTTTCGTTACGTTTCAATTTAGTTCAGCCCGACAACGATATACCACTACATACAAAGCTATGGTATTAGTATGCATGAATTTCAACCGAGATTTAGGGACACGTTGTTGGACTGAAATTAGCTTCATTCATCAAATATTTAAAATTGTGCCTGTAGCGCTTGCATATTGCCTAATTAGCAAATATAATCATTGTTTTGATATAATTTATTAAAAGTAATGACTACCACGTTATTCTCTATAATGAGCATAGTATTTTCACTGCACGTGCCCAATTATATGAAATTTGAAGCTTGTGTTCTTACCTGATTAAAAAGCCTGCAGCAAGTTACACTAATGCGTTAGTAGTTAACAGCGCCTCCAACGGTTTTAAAGCGGAGGATATATCACTTTGATTGCACAGGCAGGCAGGCTGACGGCTAGTTGGCTGCTGGCTGGTTGCTGGCTAGCAGGCAGGCAGGCAGACAGACAGACAGACAGACAGACAGACAGACAGACAGACAGACAGACAGACAGACAGACAGACAGACAGACAGACAAGTGTAGATATTGGCTACGATATTTTCCGAATAGAGCTGTGGTGTTGCAATATAGTCATCAGGCATGTCAAATCTGGCCACAGAATATGTATTTATTTGTATTGCATATAGAACCGGCCATGTCAAAGTCAACAGTTCAAAACAGGTCACCCTTTTCACACTTGTCATGCAAATTACTTCACAGACAATACCAGCATCATAGATAACCACTAGTCATATACTGTCAAATAAAGATCCTTTTATTTAACTTATTGGAATTTTACATCTGACGATAATATAATAAATTTAAATATGTGTATATTTTTCTTTTGTAATGATGAAAATAAATGACGGGGTGCAATTAACTGTATTTTTGTATTTTTATGAATGCCTGAATCTTTCTCAAGTTACTGTACAAGAAATACATGACAAATTATGTAATTATACTTTGAATACGATGTTAGCTGTTACAGACACTTGATATTGAAAAGAATGCAAAGGAATAAACTGTTTATCAAAAGTATTTTATCAAATTTATTTCAAGCACATTTTGAAGCATTAAAAAGGGTGGCTTTTGATAAACAAATGCCATCATTATACATTTTCAGTTTTACGTTTTGTGTTTTATACTCGTGATTTGTCATTTTAATTTCTTTTAAATGAATAAAGTGAATCAATTCTTATTTTAGTTGTGATTCTGATCGATCTTCGCGCACCCTTGTAATATTTAATGGCTGTTGCTTTTCCGGTAAGCGTTCGGAGTAAAGAGAGATGCAGTGAATTATGATATGAGGGTATATGTCAAGGGATGAATATTGCTAGTGGATAATCAATAGAGCATGCGCAGTTAGTTTATAATAAGGAAACGCAGTCGAAGATTGGCTTTTATTTTTGATATTGTAGCAAACTTTCATCTTTCAACTTGGTAATATGAAATTGCCGGTAAAAGCAATTAGCGGGGGGGGGGGGGGTTCAATAATATTAGAATCGATTTTATTATTTTCTCATTACAAGATACTATTATACAAATGGTTGTCCCTTGGTTACGACACTGTCATAATTTAATATTGCCGGTATTTCCAAGCCTGATGGACAGATATCAAACCTGAACAAACCATGGAAAGGAAAACATATTTGTAATATGTTTATAATTGAAAGATGTAGCTAGCACTGTACGATCAAATTTGAACATATTTGATATGGAGAACTATATTTAGAATTTTGATTTGCGTGTCGGCCATTATAAAGTAAATCTATTGGTGGAGCAATTATTAAAAGCAAAAAGAACAACATGCTTTCCATGGTGCAAGATCATTTTAATATTTGTATGATAGACAAGCATTATGATGAAAGTATTGTGATATTTATGAGTTACTCATTTGAATTTGAATACCAAATCTACGTACGCTAGTATCATATTCTTAGTGACATGACGTTCAAGACAGACATACAGACAAAGGGGAGAGGGGGAATTAGAGAGGAGGGCAGGGTTGACATGTACACAATTAAATAAACATTATATTTGTATCATCTCTTAGACTAGTAAAAAAAAGACAATTGAACAAACAGACAGACAGACCGACCGACCGACAAACAAACAGCCTTAACGAGGGCACTTTGACGTAACATACTTATTCGATAACCTTACATCTTCACAGTTGCGTGACGTGATTCCTCAGCACAAATTGGCGGCAATTGTTAGCACTCACGATTGAATATCTACTGATGAGGCCATTAGAACAAAGTATGGCTAATATTGTAGTTACCTCGTCAGTTCTTGGAAAATTCACTGTAGAATTTGAAGTTGCCATGGTTTTATCATGGTTTTTACTTCCGAGAATGGTTGATTAAACTGTACGTGTCTAATTGTATGGTGATGACAACATTGTTCAGTTCTGTGTGTCAAATCATTGAGTCAATGAGATACGGGTGTTCTCTGTGCCAGGAAAAAATTGTAACAGCTATCATCAATCATTCATGGAGGAGAAACATGGCCTACAGACAATATGAACCACGGTCATGGTCATGTTTACATCACGTATAAAGGATCTCAAATTCACTGCTGTCTTTAGAAAGTTGGAGTTGCAGAGCCACTATCAAATCTATCAAAGTGAAAATGAATTGGAGCTTCACAAATCCCCTGAATATACACCTCGTACAAACATATTCCGTACAAAAAAAACCTCCAGGTGATAATGATAAAGACATCTCCATGATTCCAAAATGAAGACTGGCAAAAATTATGTCACAATTACTGTATTATAGTAAATGGAGTGACTGTATTTTCTTCCAGGAATAAAATACGTGACATGCTTAGTTAATGATAATTTGACTTTGTTAGATTTTCCATGTTCATCATCATCTGTTCATTTGCTAGGTTTGATTGGTTATATTTTAGACAACTTTGACGGTAATACCTAAAGCCACCAAGATTTAATTGAATTCTTGTTTTCGGTTTAGAATAGAGAGTTTCTGCCAAAATTGTGTAATATTGCAAGTGAAGTTATTCTAAATTGGAAGTAATGATAATGAATCATTCAAAAGATATATTTGATATAGCTGGCAAATTATAAAATCAAAGTCAAAATGTAAATATTCTAATTAGCATATTAGCAATGTTTCTTGACTCACTTCCGATCCCACTCTCCCTCCCTCCCCCTCTCTCTCTCTCCTTCTCTCTCTCTCTCCCTCTCTCTCTCCCTCCCTCCCTCCCTCCCTCCCTCCCTCCCCCCTCTCTCTCTCTCTCTCTCCCTCTCCCTCTCCCTCTCTCTCTCCCTCTCCCTCCCTCCCTTCCTCCCTCCCTCCCTCCCTCCCTCCCTCCCCTCTCTCTCTCTCTCTCTCTCTCTCTCTCTCTCTCTCTCTCTCTCTCTCTCTCTCTCTCTCTCTCTCTCTCTCTCTCTCTCTCTCTCTCTCTCTCTCTCTCTCTCTCTCTCTCTCTCTCTCTTACTCTCATGCACACAAACAAACACTCGTTAGGGGCGCGATTGTACCTTGTACTCCTGCCTTGTGACAACTATGAAATGGATAAATAAACTCGATTACGGGGCAAGAGTTGCCAAGAAAGGGTTGAAATAACAGCTACCTTCCGTAGTATCTGACATTTGACGAGAGAGAACCTATGTACGAAAGTATTACCCGCACAAACTGTGAGGGCGATATAACTATTTCAAAGCATAGTGCTGAAAGGTACGTAGGGCAGTGTTTGTCTGTGTATCTCAGATTTACCATCTCAGAGCTTGTGTTGCAATCATGTACATATATGTACTTGTATCATTTTCTGTCTCTTGTACAACATTATGTACAGAATGAATGTTGTAATTCTCATGTGTCTAATTGATAAGGTGAAAAATAAAATTGTTTGGTTCCGGTTACCCGACCCCACCTAGTTTTTCACTAAACTTTTTTCTATGTATTCGAGAAAAAAATAATAAAATCGCCAAAATTGTGAACTCTCACGATAAATAGTGGGTGCGGAAACTGACATCAACTCAAAAAGA
>NC_135561.1:4635000-4660000 GCF_964340395.1 Glandiceps talaboti | reverse complement strand
TCTTGTGAGGAGCGCAGTGAACGAAAGTTGAACTGGTTGACCTCTTACGTAGATTTTCAACAAAGGTGCGCATAAAAGAGGAACTGTTTAGAAAACACATGAAATCGCCACCGTAGAACGACTTTCCCCTAGAGAGCAAAAAAACTAGTTAGACATGATAAATAACATATATGTGAAGCAGCGAAAGACTTTTAACGATTCTACCTAGTAAGTTCTTATTTTTATTGCTTATCGTTAATATACGGCGGTAGCCTTTGAAAACGATATACCCTTTCAGTTTTAAGCAGAATAATGGCTTAATAAATCGCGCCAACTGTGTATGCGAGGAAATTAATTCTCGGCGTTACAATTGATCACAAATAACTTTTGTATGCAGCGATATTGTATTCAGGGCGAATTGGGATTTCCGAAATAATAAGAACTTTTTACTATCCATCCCCACCATGCAGTGTTTCCCATTCGAAATTAGCCATACACAATCGTCTCTTATAAAAAGTGAACATTATATGTAAAAGTCACATCAACGTTGACATACATGTATGTGTAAAGGCATAGCAACGTCCACATGCATACTAAGGTAATCAAGGTATTTCGCACTCACTCACACACTCGGCTTCGCGTCGGACACAATTACAGCCGGGTTTACCCAAAAGTGTCCTGTAAAAATATTAAATGTGTTTCTGACCTGTATAACTATTAGCTAGGCTGGCAAGTTCATAACATCATACAAGCAAAGTTATTATCCAAATTTCAATATGGAAATGAAGGTTAATAATGTGATATGTACATTTCGCCCTGTACACTGCAATGATTATCGTATTGTTGTCCACTTCTCGTTTGAATTCATATCGCAAGTATAGTCGAGTCTTGGCTTTCTAAGTCGCCGCTCTTCGTGTCTACAATTATACTTAGCGAGATGTTAACCATTTACTTAGAACCACACATTTCAATTTAAACCAGAGTAGGAATGAACAATGGAATTATCTGAAAACGTTAAAACATATATAGAATCATGGTTATTACATTGCTTAACTTTATAATATTCCCAGATGTGTGTTCCTCAAGATCTACATTCTATCAAATAATGCATTTAGGTATCACGGGAAATCATATTTTCTTGTTGAAGTTTTTTTTATTCATGGTTCCCATGTTTGTTTCAATGGCATACTTAGTACCTTGACATATAAGTGATCACACACATACACACTATAATGATTGAAGGGCATTTATTCTCTTTTTAACTCACATAAAAAAAAAAAACGTTCTCGCAAACAAGAGCTGTTATTTCTTCCGCTACACTTCGCGTTAAGAACGATGCCGTAAAACAGGCCGTGGTTTGCGACGATGAAAAAACAACTGATATCGGCATTTACAAAATTCCAAAATTATATTTATGAAGACTGAATACGAAAAGACAGTGCCAGCTTTCTCGGATTAGAGGAAGTATAATATTACGTCACGTTGGGTTGGTTGTGGGAGGACCTGCAACTCCTACATCTTGATAATTATGCAGATACTATTGCCAGTTTACAAGGATTGGTATCAAGAATTTGCTGGACGCTTGCCATCGAAAATTAAAAAATTACACCCATCATGTTGAGTACAAAGTTGCCTTGTTTTTACATTTAATGAAATAAAGTAGAGTGAATCGTAATCTTTAGATTCAAACCTGCTTTTAAAAAATGACAAACAAATTTGATGAAATTGTGGTGTTGTCATGACAACATGACCCTGTAGATGTTTATATTTCCGCAAAAGGGCAGTGAAATAGAAAATGTGTACAATCACGTTGCAATCTGTGTGATCACTTGAGGATTAAAGCTACTTTAGAAGGTTTGTCTTCAGCTGTCGTTTCCGTCGTATCTGTCTAAGCATTAAAAATTGAATTTGATTAGGGTCGCTTCAACATGCCACTCAATATCAAGACACTGCATCAATGCATCTAGACATACATGTGTACCAGTACGTAAAACCCCTTACCGTGGCATTGCCTAAAGGACGTTGATTGTACATTTATTTATTTAATTTGGATTACCACTGAGAATAGGATGTGATAGTTACCACGTGTCAATTATTACAGAACAATATACCTGCAGTAAACTAATTTATTCAATATGGAACGGTTCTCTAAATCGACAGATAAGGCGTTGAACTTGCATGTCTGGCGTAGAACTTAAGTTTTTTACCTAAAGATGTTCTGTCTGCCTCTGCCTCTAGCTGACTGGCTGTATACAATTAAGACATCAAACCTTTTTATCATTTAGAGTTGAATTCAATCTCATTGCATACCTGTTCCGGAGTGAAATTACCGCAGTTTAGAATGCTATGTTTTCTAAAGCACGGGTGGTGTTGAATGCAAGGATGAATCAGACCTATAATGAGGAAGGCAGGCAAATGTTACCAAGGGTAAAAGTGTGATCATGTTGTTGTTTACGAAATCGCCCTGAAAAATATCAGTGGTATATGGCCTAGAATTATATGATACACCTAATGACCACTAACATTAATTATCATGAGACTCATAATGATAAGTCACGTGTCCTAATCATCAGAGTCACGTGACATTATTATGTAAACCAAAATCCTTCACATCATGCACGGGTTGTTGGGTTCAATATTTTTCATTCTACATCAATATACAAAGAAATATTTGTCGAGCGAGTGACTGACGACAATATTTAGATCTAAAATTGAGATGTGTTCAGTGTGGTCATACACTGAAATACCTTACCATTTATCGACAATTCACCACTTTGACATTTGCATAGTAGCAAACTATATAACACTTGACCTATTCGCTATGATGATTTATTCATCGCGGTGCTTGTTTTGCTTTGTAGAAAATTTTTTTTTTTATTACTGTCCGGTAATTATTCATCATCCTTTAATTATGCTTCCCAGAGATTATGTTGGACATTGTAATTTCATTCATTAAAAAATAATTTTAACTTCTCAAAACAACACGGGTGTCACTGCAAGCCGTTTTAATCAATTCTACTTTTGACTTTTAGAATTCCGAAATTGAATTCCAAATTAAAAACGAAGGATTTGAATATCTTTTAATAGAAGAGAATAGATATACTAACGATCATAAATGCAAATTACAAGAACGTGGGTCAATGACCTTTAATACTAATGAAATCGAATACATAAAAATGTGACATGGATCTCAAAGGACTACTGTATATCACAGATAAACATTGGATTTGAATGGTTTAGTTAGCTTGTATTTATACACCAGAACAATAACTATCAAGAATATATTTATAGTTTTTATAGAATCTCTACAGAACAACGTGGAATTTGGTACTTTGCATAAATTGCGTAACAGCAAGATGAAAATATTTACAATTTTACAAATGACATTAAATACGAAATTGTCACTATTATCGAAGTGGATGATAATCGCATTATTGTATAAATCCACCGTTTCTAATTGAATCACAAAGGATCATCAGATACATAAACAGAAAAAAACGTTAACGGGATTGTTCGCCCGGATTTCCCGCCCATACTTGACGAGATATGCCATGGGATGTAGGCATTTATTTCAACTTTTAATCCTTCTATACTGGCTGTGTACTGATATCATTGGACTACATCACGTTTATGATCACGAAGCATAGATGTTGACTTGATTTCGTTGGTAGCATTTCCCTACAGTCTTCATTACGGTGTATAGTATACTGTGGTCGCCGTCATTCGTCAAGCGTCTCTCCCACCCCCATCACAATATACTCCAGTGTCAAGAGAACTGCCCGAAAAATGTCACTCCGTAACGTTTCATCGAGGACTTAAAATTGTCTTTTTTGGATATTATTATCGTCAAAAGGTGGTCTGACACGTGATATTCCTGTCATAGAATAAAATATCTTTTTTTCCAGAAAACTTCCATGGCCTGTTTAGATAAACCGAATTGTCATCATCTAATCGTGCAAGTAACGTGTCTTTGAAACGTTTGAAGTCAACCGAGAAACTCATACCGGTTGCCCTGTGGCTCTGCAGATCTACATAAAGGACTCGGGGATTTTTTATTTGGGGAATTCAATTAAATCACCACATAGTCAGTACATATACACAATCAGTCGTCCGGTCATTCGAGGTCAATTCTTTTCCTTTCGTGTATTCTCTTCAGCGACACTATTTCAATTGAGTTTAATACCTTGTCAGCTTTACACGTTTGGTATAACAATACACATGCAGCTGGTCAATAGATACGGGTTTTCACGTAAATAACGTACGTATATATATACATGCCGAAGGTGACTTGAGCACATATTGGGGTGTACTTATTACAACATGTCGGTAGAAAGTACTCTTATCAAAGAACTGTGGTGAATTCATCACTACTGATCCGGTTGGGACTTCCCTAACAATTAATCCAGTAATTGAATTATGAAACAAATAACGACAAAACAAAGATAGAGATAAATAAAAGGGTGTATAAAGATATTGACTGATGACTCACTGACTGATGGACTGATCGAAGACAGTTTGAAGAAGGAAGGAAGGAAAGAGCTATGACTAATGAGGAAAATCACTGAAAAGAGTGTCTAGACATACATACAGACCGGCAAATTAGAGTATATCTGTAACTTTTAAATTAAGACTGAATGTTTTATCCTTTGAAACATATATAAACACAGACATGGAAATTCTGCAGTCCTTACACGCAAAATCTACCCCCCCCCCCCCCCCATGCATTGATATGGATGTCGTGTTCTACGATAGTCACAGCGGTCACATATTAACTTGATCGCATTTCTAATTCTATCATTAAAACATTTCATGACTTACGGAGGAAAATGTTCTCTTTTGTATTGTGTTGGGACGTCTTTCATTCCTTGCGACGATTCATTATCAGCAGGGGTTTGGCTAGATTATATTTCATGCTTCAAAAAGGCCGCTCTACTACAATTACATCACTGTCAGCAATTTTGAAATTGAAGATACCAATAACAGTATCAGTTGCATTTTTTCCCCTCTGTCAGTCCTCAATAATAATGATTAGCACGTTCTATGAAGGATAACATCCGGTTTGGGGTATGATAGCTTTCTACGGCACTGGTCTGATCTCGTAAGAAGTCTCACCTGAGAATTATGAGAGATATCGCAGTCATAGATCAGCGTGGTGTACAGGCTAGGAGTATGATGCATGATAGAGATACGCAGTCATTTGCAATGTAAAAAGGAAAAATTCCGACTTGTTCAAGGAACTCTCGTGGTAAATTGCACGAGTAAGTTTCTTTCCTTTTCGGTTTCTCGATTTTGATTTAATATTCTGTTAGGTACAATAGCTTACTCGTAATGTTGATTTGTACACCGTAATAAACAGAACCTGTAGGTAAACGTATATCTGTAACTGTTATACACGACTATCAAATCAATTTGATTTTTGGTTTCGTACCCAAAATCAGCACCATCAATGGCGATCACGATTTCAACCCGTTCCATGCTACTTATGGATAATATCAACCACTGATTAACATGTACAATGTCTAATTATTGGTATTTTAACAATTTTCAGTAAATATACTGTGGTTGTCTGTCAAAAATACTACTCCGGTTACATGTTGTACAGTTTTAACATGTGGTGACATATTCAAACCAAGCTTTCGCTCAATAATTAAACTTGCCACTACACTACCTACAGATAACCATTAATTAACAGATACAATGTCTTTGTAAAAGTAATTAACCAAATTTAGTAAATACATCTTTGGTTAGTTGATGAAAAAAATGCCCCATTACCTGGCATTTGCACTGGTTTAAAATATTCAGGCGACATGTTATATATTGTGTGATTCAGCTGGAGGCTTGATCTGAGAGTCTCGTAGTTGGCTGATCTTATCTGAGCACAAGTCTGCTGCTTACTGTCGGTGATTCTACGTGTATCACCCGGCAATATGTATTCTCTCTCTCTCTCTCTCTCTCTCTCTCTCTCTCTCTCTCTCTCTCTCTCTCTCTCTCTCTCTCTCTCTCTCTCTCTCTCTCTCTCTCTCTCTCTCTCTCTCTCTCTCTCTCTCTCTCTCTCTCTCTCTCAGCTGTGTTAAATTTTAGTTATCACTGAACGAGAGGAGGTGACGATGCTAAATTTAAACTTGATCGAATATCAATTTTGAGATATTTTAAAAAGGTGTAATTTTGTTTTATTTTAATTGTTACATATTCTCCCACCACAGAGATGGTGCAAGTGTAGAGTTCTTTGCAATGATCTCCGGACTATTATAATATATATATCGACACATTTCACCGAAGGCGGTGTCTATCGTTCGTATATTTTCATCGTTGAACAAAAAGTGTTTGTTTTTTTGTTTGAATTGCTTCATCCATAGATGTACAGCATAGTGGCCTGTATTCCAGTCAAATTTACCTTTGAATATAGTCCTCCATTCGTTGAAATTTGGTTGCACTAGGCTATAGTTTTCAATATGAACAGAGTCTTGGTTTTCCTTGGCCAACTCGTTTTGTTTTTTGATTGAAATACAACTATAACATGAACTTTTGTAGTCTCGATAACTTTCGTGGAAAATTCTCAAAAATTGAGAATTTTTCGATGCCAAAATAATTCCATTATTGAGACAACATGAACTTTGTCTCCCAACGACATAATCGTAGTAACGCAATGGATCCAATGATTTCAAAATGAATATGTCTGTATCGAGGTAAACACCCCCTTGATTCATAAGTATCTGTAACCTAGCAACGTCACTCTGATGTTCTGGCCAATCAGGATTCAGTTGTTTTCCAAATATTTCTCTCGGCGGTTCCCTGTGAATGACCTCCAAAGTAGGAACGCGTTTTGCTTCTTGCCACCAATGGCCTGTCGGCTCACAGTCCGTGTGAAAGATGATCTTCTCAGCTTTGACGAATCTAAACACACTGATGATGCTCACCAAATTTTCAAATTCAAATGCATGACAAGAAAACCATATATAGTGTATGACGTTGGGAACTACAAAGTCTTTGTGCGGTTTCAAGGTACCCGTAAATGCGTCGTGGAATTTGTCAATTTTATCGAGTAATTGCTTGCTAAAATATTTTCGAAATGGCGTTGAATTATTCAAACTGATGTCATCGTCATATCCACTCTGGAGAACGCCATAAGTATTTATTTCAGTCCTCAAATGAGATGAATTTATACTTTGTCGTGTTGGCATCTTCACGTTACGGTAGACTGCTTCTCGTAACTTCCACACCGACGTCGCCACGACAAGTAGAACTACCAGTGCTGCCACGCCTTGTTTGACCTTGTTCGTCATAGTTTTTTAATGTTTGACCTTTGACCTGACTGCCGCCATTTTCTAATGAATTACTAGTATACTGTTGCTGGAATATACAACATGGAAACAATAAGAGTTGCTAGAATACGATATTAGGTTTGTAACTGCATCCGATTTGCATTATTTATTTCGGAAGCCTGAGGGCGTTGTCGATTTATGAGAAGTGTCAAGGTCACAGGCGGCAAATTCACCTATCATTCATCATAATCACGAAAGCATGCGCGACTCAGAGTTTGTATCATTGCCGCCATTTCAAAATTTAAAAAAAAAGTATCAGTATGTATCACTCTTTATAATTTATGCGTCTGTTTGTCTGCAACGAATATTGATGTATAACTGCCATATACACGGAGTATTAGAATATCAAAAATGGTCTTTTTCCAAACGTAACACCCACACTGTTCTACTTCCCTATGTCACGACGTCACCTTATGCCCACACACAACGCATTGAAAATGTTTGTGTATATATCCGATAGGTACGGATTACTCGGGTTGAGTACCTAATATATGTGTCTACAATAGTCAATAAAGTTGTATCGACCAAATATCAACTGAAAACCACTCATCAAAGATTTGAATGACTTACGATGCTGGTGTTAACTTCGTAAAGGTCGCACCTTGTGTGTGTGTTTATCAATAATGAACTTTGTAACTGAGTTGCGTATCTCACAGGTAGTTGAATATTAACCAGTCTGATACATATTTACTTTGTCGAGCGACTGCAAACTGAGATTGGTTTTTTTCTCAGTGTGTGTGGTGAATAACGTTGAAAGACTAATTTGGCTAAGCGAAAATAAGCGTACTACAAGAGACACGCTCTCAAAATGTTACAGGATCTTAGAATATTTGCGTTTCATGTTCGTTTTCAAATGTACTTTTCAATTGAATATCCCGAAAGGCAATCATATGACAGTCGGTTGACCTTGTAACCCTTGGGGTAGATATCGAATTCCGGTTGTTCATTGGTGAATCATACGATTTGTAACACCAAACACAGGCTCGATAGTAAACTGACGACCAAATAGAATAAATGAAATGGGGAGTACAGACGTTTCAATCAGAAAATAGAATTGTAGGTCGGTCGTTTTTTAATTTTTAAATATATCTTTATAATGCTATTTTGTATGCAGGGGCATCTGGTATTCTCGTGATCCCGAGATTGGTAATCACATAGAATGATACTTGGAATGTAGTCCATAGCGGTGTATTGCAAAACCACTTAAAGCACTTCTGTAATTTGCGTGCCACAATGAACTCTTTTTATTTGGGCCATCTGTCTTCTTATTATAATGCTAATTAGTGAAATTGATACAGTAACTCAATGGAAATGATTTTGTTAAATAGAAGAAATGAAGCGACAGGAATTGACTGGGTTTCACCCCACCGATCTATTGAGTGGCGATCCACAGTTTTCTTTGTAACGTTTAATTGAATTTCCAAACCAAGCAGTATTTTTCAGCAAACTACTAACATGCCTCACAGTGGCACAACAATACGACCTGTTTTATGGCACCGCCATGCCGTTTGATGTTTTTGATGGCAGAGTTGGAAAATCGTACAACAAGGTAATTTATCCGTCACTTGGGGGGTCAATGTTTTATCATTGCGCACAATTATTGGTTTCTTAAGGAGACATGTAGCTCTAGATTTTGCGCATTGTATCATAACAGTGATGTGAGCACACCTGATCGTATGGAGGGAATATCTCATGTAATGGAGCTATTGAGATGACAAACGGTGACACACAACCCATGAAAATGATACCGTTGTCAGGGAGAAGTGACATTCTCCTTACCATCAGTATCGTTCAATTTTACTTCATCCAAGCAGGTATGTTTCAACTGCTATCTCATTAGCGGAGTGCACGATTAGCTGTTGTGAATGAACGACACTATTAAGTGAAGTCGGCTGTGTCAAACGCTTATATTAACGACCATACTCTATAAATGATAGTGTCTTCGCTGTGTATGTACTGCAACCAAATAGCCATTCAGTGTCTATCAAAAGACACTGTCCGTGTACCTCATATACTTTCAGGTTTACGTATTGCCTTGCTAATTAATTCACATCTCGCCATGTTGTTGACTCGACTCCGGAGACTTTCAGTCTATCCACCGTATTACATCAAATATTTGAGTATTCCATGTCATGGAAGGAAATAGTGCATTGAAACATCAATGGTCAAAAGACTTCTATTTAAATTAAGCAAATGAATAATCATTATCAATTCGACTAAATGTTCCAGTAGAAACCGCGTCGATATGAAGTTATTTTTTATAGAGATATTGCGACAGGCGTACATTTATTAGTTTAGGAACAAAATGATACAAATGCTTATTGGTGAAAATTAGCAATACTAATGTTAAATTTAGCTTTTTCTCATTGAAAATACAGACTTTCTAATTAATAGACTAAATATTACTTATGCCGACAATCAAGTTGCTGTGAGAAATAGATTTCCTTAGTCTGGAATCCATACTGATTGGGATTGTCTATGGTCAAACTTTAAACATTAAGAAAAGTAGACATATTCTTTTTTTATTCAGTTAGATTTATCTAAGTACGCTTCCTTACTTTCACGATTACAAGTTCAGGGATTGAAAAGCGTCTTAATGAAGTCCAAAGGCGAAATGTTGGGTTAAGCTTAATCTTTCCCAATTCCTGATTGCGGTCATATCGTCGCTGCGATTGTAATATTCTTAAATATTACCAGGCTATATTTAAATATTGGCCTCAACTTTGATCATTGCAGCTGTCGGTATATTTTCAGAATATATTAAAATTGTAATTTCAAAATTATTATAATTGATAACCATATCACGTACATAGTTCTATTATTAATTTCCCCTATGTGTATTTAAATTGACAAGCCATGTCTCAGTAGCCGTGTAGTATCCGTAAGTAGTTCTACGATCCCTACAACGTTACTTCATAGTGCACATTTACCCAGGCATATAGCAAGGTTATGTTGTGACTTCTGGCCGTGTAACTGTTCCCTCACTCGTGTAATAAGTGAGACTGTGTGTGTGTCAACTGTAACTCGGAGCACTCAGTCTGAGGAGAGATAGCTGCAACCAATAAAGATTATTAATTTTTCAAAGTAAATATATTTGCGTACAATTGTCCGCGTAATTTGCGCCGTGGATTATTATCTATGCTAAAGGGAAAGTCACACAGACGATGCAATGAATATACACTGTCATAAAAAAGTACAAAATTGAAATATTTTTCAGTCCTACATAGAATTCATTAAGGAACTAGGAATCGGTTCTATTCCTTCATGAATGATTAAATTCAGACTTGTGCTTCAGGGAAAAGGTATTGTCCAACGCATGCATTCTTGAATTATTAAAAGTGTGCAAGAAGTCGTGAGAACGGATGCGAATAGTACTGTCGCAACTGAATCACGCCTGTCCGCTGTCATGATCAAAACATAGTGTACGTTATAACATTTTAAATAGAATAGTTTTGATTACAGCTAGGCAAATGTCGGAGATGACCCTAATAACGAATGAAAACACAATATTAGTAAATTCATGTCAGTCTGCCTGACGTGAAGAATCACACAAAGACTTTAAATTCAGATTGTCAACGGTAGCTGCATTCAGATATTTGATGGCATCGTCCACCGACGTAAAACTGAATGCAAAAATCAGTCAACCGTTCCCAATAACTAGGTGGATGTATCGGCATAGTTGTTCATGTGATATTTGTAACAACCGCTGTCGAATCAGCACCTAGATCCCAGAATATAGTTCAGAAACACGAGGAGCCAAGCCACCACCATCGTAAGGCGTTATGACTCAGTTGGCCTGAAGCAGTACCGGTTTGGCAGGCAACTAGGATCCGAGTGATATATCATCTCTCGGCATACTGTCATAAATCACTTTCAGTAAGGGTTCCTATGGAAACGACCCATCGAGTCACACAAATGGCACCAACATTCTGTGCTATTAGAATGTGTAATAGAATCCATCGGAACTATTCTAATAAAAGTTTTACACGCTACTATTCTAATAAACCGTCGAAATATTGGATGAGGTAAAACCCGACTATTACATTTATTTATCATATGACATCAACGTTTTTTTTTGTCCATTCGTTCGTTCGTATGTATGTATGTATGTATGTATGTATGTATGTATGTATGTATGTATGTATGTATGTATGTATGTATGTATGTATGTATGCATGCATGCATGCGTGTGTGTGTGTCTGTGTGTGTATGTATGTATGTATGTATGTATGTATGTATGTATGTATGTATGTATGTATGTATGTATGTATGTATGTAAATACATGTATGTATGTATGTATGTATGTATGTATGTATTTATGTATGTATGTATGTATGTGTTGTGTGTGTGCGTGTGTGTGTGTGTGTGTGTGTGTGTGTGTGTGTGTGAGTGAATGAAGGTCCTAGTACATACGCGTACTCTATAAATTGAATTCCTCACATATAGCAAAATAAACTGTATCAATAATTTGTTTCGACCACCGTAGAATTTGATAGACATACAGTATTTTGCCAACCACATATTGATGCAGTCCTGCAGTACATCGTATATCAACTGTTGTGTTATTTTTTCATTAGATATACGTCAATACAGTGTGATTTTGTACAACGTGTTTTAATTGCTACGACTACTATACATCTGACCAAATTATCTGCTGCTAAAAGGTATAAATGTCGCTGTGATATTTCTAGTATAACGTCTATCGTACCATGGAGGTGCGTAGTTCTACCTCCATGATCGTACGAAGTATTATTAGACCCTCATATCAGTATGGTCGCCATTGCGCGGCTGCGTTTTATCGAGGTAACAGTTTCAGATTGCATCATGTTTTTATCACGTCGTATAATATATACGAACATTGTCTTTTTACGACATTTATTATTCAGCTACGGATACCAAGTTCCTATGTTTCCTCGACTCTGTCGAATTTTATTACTTTCTCAATCAAGAATTTCTTGGTTTCCAATCAACTTTGGAGCTTTGATCGTTAACTTCACGACCAACAACACCAGGAATGCACCATGGTTTCCTAGTCGACGAATGACGTATTGTGTGGATCAAAGAAAGGAATTCTTTATATTTTATTCGAACTCCGCTGTGATTTTCTATTTCCCATAGGTTGGCTTTTAGCACTCCAATAAAACATGAATGAGTAAATGCTGAAGTTGAATCCCTACCTACGAAATGCCACCAATTCAAGCCACAATTATCCAGCCTAGAAAAACTGTCCTGGCGTGACGTCAGAACTAGCTATATGTAGTCGTCTTGCCAGGTAGTAACTCAAAGCGCGCCAAGAAGACGTTGGCTAAAGCGCGCCAAGTAAATGCTGCCTCAGATTGGTTTGAAGCATTGATTTTCCCTCAAGCCATGACAGACATGTTCAACATACCGGAAATGATTGTAGAATGATACGTGTAAGGTTGTTTATCATTGTGGTCGCTTCAGTAAGCATACCGCCCAGTTTAACGTTAATGTGTCTTATTTTTTACACTCTGGTCTGGAACGGTTTTCACAATTTTTAGTAGGTCATGACAACGATACAAATCAACTCAAATTATCCGTCTACATATGGTAGAAATGTCTTTGTCTACCGTATTTGCACAAGTTACAAGTATTGAGTCACAAATGGAGATTTGGGGTCGTGAAATAATTCATATGAAATAACAATTGGCTTATCAATCAATCAATCAATCAATCAATCAATCAATCAATCAATCAATCAATCAATCAATCAATCAATCAGTTAGTCAGTCAATCAATCAATCAATCCATCCATCCATCAATCAATCAATAATCAGTCAGTCAATCAATCAATCAACCAACCAATCAACCAACCAACCAACCAACCAACCATTCAAATATTCAACCATGACTTGATGTGATAATACATGAACATAAAGAAATATAATTTGATAATCTTTCATAACTTGATCAATTTGCATACATATTTATACTAATCGATTATTAGACAAACTATTTCAGTCAATCTCTGCCAACTCTGACTCCTAAAGTTCTCTATTTGTCACGTGATAATACAATACCTACTTACCCGTCCATCCTCCATTGTAAGATGCCTTATGACTAGAGTACGTACGCCACGCTGACGAACGATAAAATTTTATGACAGATATTATATATATATTGGAATTATGTTATGTTAGGTCTGTCAGAAAGGCTATGAAAATGCTGCTCCTTCTAGGTACTACATATGAAGTGATCACGAAGTCGCGACCATGTATTCTGAAGCATTAATATAATTCTAAAAACTATTTCCAATGAGATATTGGGATAATCCCTTAGCAACGACTGATATTGGGATAAAACCCTCAGCAACGACTGATATTGGGATAAAACCCTCAGCAAACGACTGATATTGGGATAAAACCCTTAGCAACGACTGATATTGGGATAAAACCCTTAGCAACGACTGATACTGGGATAAAACCCAAGGCTTAGCTATGATGACAGGTATTTCAGAATAAATATGTTACATATGAATATCATGAATTTATTCATCAAACGGATTAGATTAGATTAGGTTAGATATTCTATTAGATTAGATTAGATTAGATTAGATTAGATTAGATTAGATTAGATTAGAATACTTTTAACTAAAAAGATTGTAATGTCGATTAGGCTTGTACCTTGGTATTGTTAAAAAATCATCAAACACAACTAATAACATGACAAAAATATACAATGAGATACATGACAATATAATTTAATGATAATAAATTAAGGACTTCACAAATATCACACATTGTAAAACCAACGAGGTAATAAAGCTTATTTAGGTAAAATTCTGACCATACACTGCATTGCCTTGTGATAACAGCAATTCTTAAAACTCACATTTCTTGATCTGAATGACTTAAAATGTTTCCCCAAGGGAAGCTATTCGAAAAAAAGGTTGTGTGCTGGGTGTGATATGCTTACGTCTGCAATTCATTTTAATTTATTTATTTGCATTTCCACATTTGCATTTTCCAGATAAATGAGCATAATACAGAGGCCGAACGGGGAGTAAATCACTGCCAATGACTTTGACAGCAGTTAAGGTTTTCACATTTCTCTCAATGTTAGTCTTTTCCTGAAGAAAGTGAGCACACTTTCAGTCATGTGTCCATATAAAATCGTACAGTACTAAAAATACAATGACTCACACTAAATGTCTTAAGTTGTCTCACGAGGGACATACACTGTCGTGCTTCTTGGCAATTGCCGTGTTTGGATATTATCATTTCTGTTCACATTTATGAGTAAGCACTGCCTATGACTAATAGATGTACATCACAATTAGACTAGACTTGAATACCCCACTCCCCTCCCCCCTCCCCGGCATTTCTTTAGAATCATGTCAAATCTCTGACAAAGCAACACAAACGCCTATAGTCCCTTTCACGATAAAGAAGATTACTTTACGGATTGACAGCTAATGTAATAGATATGATTGTGTTCCAATTCACAATTCCCTTGGGTATTCGTGATATCTACATAGATAGATAAATTTTATTAATACAAGGACGATTCGTTGTGAAGTTACTGCTTATCATATTAACCTGTCACATTAACCTATTCAGTATACCGTGCATTTTACCGCCATTTCTATGTAACACTCTTCTTATTCATTCATAATATTTGGGTTTACATTAACCGCATGTTAAGCTGAAACCATCTAGAACTTCCCCTTCTATGTATTTTATAGGTCAAACTTAGGGTTTCAAATGAGGTACAAATGGTCTTACATACACAAATGGCCAATAAAAAGGCTGGTCCGTCTCATATATTGAGTGACATATGAAATTCATCCTGAATAGAAGATTTGCTAAAACACTGGGAAACAGTTCATGGTATTTATTGTAAATAATGTATATATAAGCAAATTGAACATAGCCATAACGGTCAGGGGTCTAGTGAACAAAACTGCTAAGCCAATTTCAAGTGTTATAAGGAAGGAAGGGGAGTCAATGAGTCAAGTGTACACAATTCCCGAACAAAGCTTCTAAACCAATTTGTTTACGAATGTTGCCAGTTGTCAAAGAAACACAAATACCACTGACAAAGTACTACTAATGGAAAACACAGCTCTATCTATTTGAACTGATGAGTCAATATTTAATGCTACTTGAGCACCTCTGAGTTAAGCAAGCAATCTCAATTATAATTACCCCTATTTGCAGTAGTAACTATTATCTAGTGTATTGATCTGAAAAGGGTTTTTGACATATTCATGTGGGCAAATACGGTGAACGTGGATGTTGGGGATGGGGTACATGAATAGATTTAATGATAGACAAAAATGAAACACGGGTTTGCCTAACATACAATTGGAATAAATCTCGAATATTTTGTTCTGTTTAGCTTGAAATTCACCAAACTACGAGTAAAGAGAGAAGGCCTGCTGTAATACCGATGACCAAATGAAGATTTATAGAAAGAGTAAAATAGGGAGTAATCGTCAATTTAGCTACCGTAATTCCGTTCAATTTAACGAAAATTCTTTCGGAGATATTTTCCACTTTATCTCATTGTGAACTGTACATTTTATTTATGACGATCACGTGTTCGTTAGTCTGACTCGACTAGAGCAACGCCGCTATAGGCTATGATATCCACACATCCCCTGAAGTAGGAATGTAAAATTACATTCTGTTTGAATCTAGCGTAAAATGACATTTTGCTTGATTTTAACTTACAATTCTATAATGACAGTTTGTTTGAATCTAGCGTACAATTCTAAAATGACATTTTCATTGAATATATCGTACACTTCTAAGCTGGTTAATGAATTCTTGGTTAAATATGAAGATGTAATATGGGGTAGATCATTATCTTTAATACATCTTGCAATTAATATTTCAAATTGGCTATAAAGTGCTTCAACCGGCCAATGAATAATTCGGTATTACATCAGTTATGGATACACTAGAATTCAACTCATCTGGTGAATATAGAAGTGTGTGTGTGTGTGTCTGTGTGTGTGTGTGTGTGTGTGTGTGTGTGTGTGTGTGTGTGTTTGTGTGTGTGTCTGTGTGTGGCATACATATTCATATACATATACAAAACGCACGTATACGTATGTATGTATGTATGTATGTATGTATGTATGTATGCGTATGTATGTATGTATGTATGTATGTATGTATGTATGTATGTATGTGTATTGTGTATTTGTGTAAGTGTATGCAGTGTTCTCCCCAGGTTTTGTTGATAGGATATCGGCTCATTAGCATTAATTAGCATACGTTTACATGACAAAATAATTATATTCCTGAGTAACTTAATGATAAAATCAAAGTACATCATAATATCAAACAGGTAGTAAATGTACATGTGGCCAAAGGAAAGTCGAAGGCCAATGTATTACTACAAAATGTGCGTACTTGTACATGTGTATATGTATGGGTATGTGTAAAAGCATTGACCAATATAATTTGTTTTACAAGTATATATAAATATGGATTTGATTAATACAAAGGATTTAATTTTTCAGTGAAATAACTCATACGTTTGATAGTTAACGCTATTAAGAACAATGTAGACAAATAAATATCACAGTCATATTTCAAGACCACGTGACTAAATATTCATCTAGTCAAGTTTAAACCACAGGAGGCATTGTTATACTGAATGTGATCTTCAACCTTGCATACATTTATCAATACGTTCCTGTCAATTCCCAAAGTATTGCTTTATCACAGCTAACTGCCATCATGCATGTTACAACGTAACTTGGCCAGATGGTCTAATCCTATAGATCTGGATATGTTGACACTTAAATGTATGCTAATACTGCGTAAGTTAAAATTCAATATTTGATAATGTATTGTGAACAATGCTTGTTAACTTCACATTTAACACATTGTAATTTGAAACCAAACATACATTACAAACATTAGCCTTGACTTACTGGTATGTTAATACACTGATATCAGACATATAGGTTTATTCTCTTGTGGTGTGAAAACAAACCTGACTATTTGATTTTACAAGGATGAATGATTGTTGAAATGATTGAGGACATTTCACTGAATTTACAGAATCCCTTCGGTCATGACATTCATTATGATACATACACATTTTGTAGTTAACACAAATTCCCCATCACGTTTGTTTCATCAGTTGAATATATCGACAAGCCCTGGCGACGAGCAAGCTGTTTGATATTCAGTATCGCCCTTCCCTTGGAGCTATGATTTCACTGTAATCAAGTCGTATAGTCAATCTAGTCAGTCAGCTGGAAGTTATACGACCCTTGACCTCTGTAATTCAAGAAATCGCTTATATGATTATATTAGTTATAATCCCCTTTAGTAAACAATTTATGTTTTCGACTACTTTCATACAGTAAGCTTGCCATTGACAAATCTAGATCTTGTCTTAGTGTTTTACAGAATTTAGACATATTACTCAGCGTGAAATAAACACTAAAACTCTTGATTTTTTCCCTCAAAAGTGAACGAAAGAGGAAGCATTTGCTTCAGTAATGCGTACCATGTACATCCTGATGTTACAGAACGGAACAAACAGGAAAATGAGGAATGTGAAGGGGCTTTAGAAATTCTAATGGGTTGAAAAGGGAACTGGGCTTGAATATATGGTCATTGAAGTAATGAATGTAACAGCACGAATATTCTTGATCTGTTAATCTGAATCAAATTAACTTCAGAAGCATTCCTTTCGCTTGCATAATTATGTTAACTATCTCAAATTATTCACCGCCAGATGCTATGTTTCATGTACCTGAAATGATCTGATATATCTATAATATTCATGCTAATTAATCCAACAAATTAGATTGATGTCAATCATTGTGCTATCCAATCAAATCCTCCATATCAGCAAATTTGTCAAATTAGAGGCCGATAATTACTTTTGTACACATTTTGCTACAACAAGAAAGTTAATTGTATCTAGACGTCACCAAATAAAGTATTTTTTTATAACATTTCATTTTATTTGTAGTGGTTTTTGAAATAATTGTGATGTTGAAAAATGTAATGATGAAATCAGACATTACGTTAATTGTTATGAACGAACTTGTAGGGTACAAGGGGGTCATGTGAAACGGAAATAAAAAATGGTCACCCTTGGATGTTCGTACATCTCCCTCTTACATCTACACAGTCTTTATAAGTTTTTTACATTTTTATATGGGGGCAATTAACTTGCAGGCAACTACTATTTCATTGGCGCTAGGTGAATCTATAACAAAACCATATATTAGTATTATTAGGTACATTTGAGAGATGAATGCTCTTGAATTTATCACAATATCACAATACATACTCTTTTTATAGTATGTACATGTAGGGCGGCACAATTGATTAATCAATGATACTTGACATTGTATAATTACGTCATCCTCTTTGACTCACTTCGTCCTCTGTCTGCCTGTGTACCTATATCTAGCTATGATTCATCCTCTGTCTTTGATTAACGCCATCGTGTCTGTCTGTCTGTCTGTTTGTCTGTCTCCCCTCCTCTGTCTCCCTCCCTCCCGCCCTCCCTCCACCTCTCTCTCTCTCTCTCTCTCTCTCTCTCTCTCTCTCTCTCTCTCTCTCTCTCTCTCTCTCTCTCTCTCTCTCTCTCTCTCTCTCTCTCTCTCTCTCTCTTTCTCTCTCTTTCTCTCTCGCTCTCTCTCTCACTCTCTGTCTCTCTCTCTCTGTCTCGCTCTCTCTCCCTCCCTCCCTCTCTGTCTGTCTGTCTGTCTGTCTGTCTGTCTGTCTGTCTGTCTGTCTGTCTGTCTGTCTCTCCCTGTGCCTGGTTTTCTGTCTGTCCCTACATATCTATATCGATATACCTTTCTACCTACGTAATATATATATATATATATATATATATATATATATATATATATATATATATATATATATATATATATATATATATATATCAATCTTTTATATCCTCTAGAGTCATCATGTTCATTCCCAGCGGAAATTCAAGGCCACTGGTTGGGTAAGCGAACTGTACTGATGATAGGAGAAACTTCATATAATGAGACTGGTTTACACACCAATGGACAAAGTCAAGTCGTTATAGCTGACTGTTTCCAAAATCAAGGAAACGTGTATTTACTTTCATCACCTACAGACATTGATGGGTAAGTATGGTTAGAGTCTAGTACTACATTTCATTACATGGAATTGTCCAATGAATGAATTTATTTCACCAGATATAACAAAAAAGCTAAACTTTAAAAAAAAACAAAAAAAAACAACCATACATATCATACTAATATACAGAAATGAAATACAAAAGAAATGCATAATTGTTATCTGATATGGGCCATGGAAATAGTTCAGCGGAACTAGTCTTGCCCATGGCCCGTACAATTTCTAAATTTGAAAATGAAATAATGGGACGCAACGAACATGCAGAAAGAAGTTCAACAAATGTATTCACAACACACACACACACACACACACACACACACACACACACACACACACACACACACACACACACACACACACACGCACGCACGCACGCACGCGTGCATGCATGTATGCATACATACAAAAATATATACAAAATTCAATAAGATGTTTAGGTAAAATGAAAATAAATGTGTGTATCCGATAATCCGACCGACCCTAGTTTAAGCCCGCCGAACCTAATCTTTTTATAATCATTTTGTTAAACATAAAGATATGTAATTCTTTGTCTCAGTGGGTCAATCGGTAAATGTTTAAAAAAAAGAATGTTTATGCAAATATCGTTTAATGCAAATTGGAAACATTGTACTCAACGCCAAGTTGTTACATTGTAATTCTGTGTACCTATTAATATCAATAAACTCAACGGATATTAAAATGACAGGACTTGACTTCTAATAATGATGATATATTTTGTAGTGCCGAATTCACTCATAGAGATCTTCTACAATTCACAATGCCGTTCATCATGTTATAACTCACGTTTTGTTTTGATTGATTTATAGATCAACGTTTATTGGATATTTATGTTGGTCCTATGTTAGAGTTAATCACAACGTGTTGCTCATTTATGGTAAGTGCTATGGGTCTGCGTAAGCTTACTGACGATTTTAGTCCAATCATATCACAAACTCATTTGAATCCATCAGACACCACCTGTTACTACTTTATTTCAATACTGGTGTCAACTTGTGATTCCAATATCATCTTACAGTTATTTGAAGTTTATATTTAACACCTTTCACCCACGTTGGTTTATTAAAACGTCGCATTTGGATTATATCTATAACCACTGTGTGATGATGATGATGATGATGATGATGATGATGATGATGATGATGATGATGATGATGATGATGATGACGACGACGACGACGACGACGACGACGACGACGACTTCTACTATTACTACTATTATTATGATGGTGATCGTAATGGCAATGGCTGTTTTTATTTTCATCGTCTTAATCAATAAATATATTTATATTGTTTCAGCAAACATCTCACCTTTTCCCCTGTTACCAAGTGAAAGGAAGCCAAATATTTCAGATTGCCCAGCTACGCTAAATCTTTTCCCAAATCCACCTGACGAGGACTCTATTGGGATGTATTATGGTGCGTCTTGACCACAAAAAAGTGGATTTTTACCATATGATTAAGTGTATAAAGATGATCTGCTAATATGTCTTTCACTCTGTCTGGTAGTGTGAAGATATGTCGACTAAAGTTTAGGGTTAACGTTGTTGTATGTTTCGTAACTATGTGTACACCTGTTACACCGACGTGTTTTCTCATTAATTTACACCCGAGTCCATCTGACATCACGGAAAGCTGATTTTGAATATTCCAAAAAGAGGTATAAGTAAAAGACATAGAGCGAGGCACATGAGTGCGGACTTGTATATCGTACTAATACCACGGCTCCCTTTGTGGTGATGACTTGACGATACTCATTATACCCCTGCATCCTTATCTCTTATTTTCACGTATACATCCACATTCACACTCAAACTCGGTCACATTGATCGGTTGTCAAGGGCAACGTGGTATGACGTTTTATCTTTTCTTTCTTGGCTTTACTTCAGCTCAACATTCCACCCCTGTCAGATGCCCCTTTATCGGTCGACATTTTTGGAACTATGGATGTACATCCGGGAACTCTACCTTAGAAATTTGCAATTATCCGTATGATACATTGGAAGATAGTAACCTCTGTACAGACCCACAAGACTTAGGTAAATAGATGTTTATATTTATCATCAATAATTAGGTAAATATTTGTTTATATTTATCATACAGTAATTATGTAGATATTTATGGACAAGACTCAAAAGTAAATATTTGTTTATGTTATATACAAGAGAAGAAAAATATGGCCAACGCATGCGTAATACTGTATATAAACCCATCAATGCAATATGTTCGTTTCTGATTTGAAGGAATATTGTACAACGATAATAAATCTACAATAGCGGAAATCTCATGATTAAAATTATGTAAACATATTATGAGCATATCATTGAGGCAATGGGACTCTGGTTACGATTAACAAAACTTATTGAGAGGAAACATAATCATTCCAAAACAGTTGGAAATAGGTGAAGTGTCGGGATTAACCCTTCAGTTAGCCGAAGTAGCCGTGTTTCTGAACTAAGAGTAATAAAGACTAACAGTTTGCAGTCAAAAGCGGTTCTCAGCTTATCAGATTAGTTACTATTTCAGTTAAAATTTTAGCGCTCATAGAACTTCACTTGTCTATAAACGGGTAGAGTTCTATTACACTAGAGTAGAACATCCTGTTTAAAAACAAGTAGAGTTCATTATTGTGTGAATAATATTGATGCAAATTTGTTTGGATTCCAGGTAAACAAAGAAACATTTACAAGTGCGTTGCATCATGGGAAGGCTTACACGGCGTTAAATTTCTACTGGTTTCTAAAGAAAATGAAAATGGTGCTATGAATAATAAAAATAATTACTGTTACGTAAGTATTCATCTTAGTAAATTATTATGACTAGTATAGGAAGCCTTAGGCGGTCAGATTATTAAAAGATATATTAAAATTTGTTTAAAATCAGTTGTCAAATAAATAAAATTGATTGCTTTCTTTACGGTATATTTGTAAATCTAACATTGCATTCTTTAAAAGTGAGCATGTATAAGTTTTGATTCATAAACTGTGTTTATATTATAAGACTTCTTGACTTATGTACACTATCTAGAGAGTACTGTATGTTTACAGCGCCGACGCTATAAGTTAACAAACAGAATGTACAGATTTCTGGAGGCACACTTACCATCTTTGGAGACTTTGTGATAGGTGCTGTTATTTTATTACAATTTTGCCGCATAGAACTTAGTACATGCTGTAGTATTTCGACTTAAAAGAATGCAGATTTCCTAACTCCTAAACGAAGGTTTGAAAATATATTTTTATTTTGATTCACTTAGGAGTAAAGTTATGAATGGTATGAATGTTTTATTCATTTGTCTATAGGCATATAAAGAATACTCTAATGGCGTTTTAATAGGAACCATACAGTATCACCAATGCACAGCCATCAACCCATTTGCTTCAAGAAGACAAAAACAAACAGCTGTGGTAGTCCAACAAGGTACTTGCTTTTAAAGCATCATCCTTCATCATGGGCGCAGTCGCAGTTTTAATGCACTAAATCTAAGCGTTATCCATAATATATAGTGAACGCAATTGCAGTTGAGTGGGCTAAGTCTAGGCGTCGTCCATACTATATATAGTGAACGCAATTGCAGTTTGAGTGGGCTAAATCTAGGTGTCGTCCATCATCGTGAGCGAATGTGCACAATATAGAAGAGGAATCTATATGCATTGTGGCGAAAATGACTTTTTAGGGTGGGGAAGGGCTGCGACTGATTTCTAAAAAGTCTTGTATATTTACTTCTACCATAAGATAGCACTTTAATTTGAACTTACAGCATTACTTTACTACAAACTGTGGTATTGCGAGGTGGCAATATTAATGTTAATAATGTTATCGGTTTATTTATTCATATAGCAATTCAAATTAGGTGTATTTTTAGATTTCTGTTAGTCTTCATCGAATCTATATTCTATAATTTTTCATGTTTTGTTCAAAGACATACACCAAATATTTGTCATGTGTTTCATGTCTATGGAGTATTCAAAAATGCTGAAATACCTTGTATATGTCTTTTACAGTGCCAATCAAGGAAAACTGTGACATTGCTGGTAGATCAACACTATCACTACCTCATCCAACGACGTCATACCAAGTTGTTCTTTCAGTTGCCATGGTGATGTTGCAGGTCATGGGTTAAGACGGAGATGTAACATGATTACTAATCATGTGTGAAGATGTGTCATTCTAGATCTTGACAAGAGAGTGTGATACAAGGTGCTGATTACCAGAGTAATTTTGACAAGTTTAGTACAGTTTCAATGTTTGCACTGCTATGAATATTTACACATTGCGTTGAGGGAAGGGAGTTATAGAACAAGTCATCATTTATATGGTTTCCTAGATCATAGCTGGACTCGAAATCCACCGTGGATCGTTGTTGATGACGCCCTGTGATTAGAAAGAATGCTGTATCAAGTTATGGTATGATATCAAAAGAAGGACGTGGGATAAAAATCGTAGTTCGGGATGGGAACTCCGGCCAAAATAAACATCGATCCAAGAAAAATAGTGACGACTTTAGGTTCCTTAATATTTAATTATTTTAAAAATACATGTATATGTTGAACAGACGAGAGAATCTATCACTAGGAAAGAACATTGTTAATCAGTGTTTTACATCACGCTTGAACTTTTTAATAAAAGTTTTTCCTTTTTAAATTCTAGCTTTACGTTTTTATCACAGGAATTATAACATAATTTTTGAAACCTTTATATTGTGAATGAAATGCAAGATAAAGCGCTTGTATAGAGACATTTGTTTAATAGAACTAGAAATAAGATCACGAACGATACGTTGTACAGGTTAACAGGTACATTCATCTATTTTATAACAAAAAGGAAAACTTACCTTGTTGCTAGGGATAGGTCTATGAATGAAATGTTTTTAATTTGTCAATTAACTATGCAAGTTATTTCTCACATCTCTTTTACTTGACGAAGAACACTTCAATTTACATAGTTTCCCACCTTATATCTGAATTACCGGCATTTAAGCTGCATACACAGTGTCAAACATTGTGTTTTTTATTTCTTATAAAATATATCTGATTTATTGAATTTGTATCTGTTTTGCCAAATAGCATTTCCAAGAGATTGTATTACGTGTTTTAAATGCTAGAGTAAAAAAGTCTCAGACATTTCTGTTTTTTCTCTCAAATTTGTCGCCATGCTTTGGGCATGTCTACTGCTACCCACCGAGATCAGTGAAATCAAGAAATTATTTATAACATATACCCTATGGTTACTTTGTGGTTGAGGCTGTTCGTATGGTGTCTCAATGACGTCACTTTAACTGTAAGGCTATCTCCCGTATATTTATCATTTTTGGTTTCGGTTTATGAAACTTACATTGAGATTTATTATACATTAAATGTCTTTATTCACACTTTATTCAGTGAACTCATACATGAACATCCAATTTAAATTTTAATGTTGAAGTTGAAGTTGAGACAAAAAGGTATAACTTGAAATTTGACACGATAGAACCCCCTAAGCTTGATTATAAATGTAATATGGCCCATTGAGAGTGCCACGCTTCTTTTAACATACACCGAATCTAAATAATTAAATCTGAA
>NC_135561.1:4627500-4630000 GCF_964340395.1 Glandiceps talaboti | reverse complement strand
AGCAAGTGTAGGTGTCCCGGATGACAGGTAAGTTCTACATTCAATGTTCATAGACTATTAAAATATGGATTTGCGTTTTGTTTTTATTCCTAAAATTTCTGAATGTTAGGTGATTTTTACATCTACAAATAAATTTATTTTCATTCGAATTCCAGGTATCGTGTTTTGTATAATCCTGACGATATCTCCGCTCCTGTGCAGTTTCATGCGTTTTACAACCCTCCACCGTACACACCACCCGAATCGAGTATACCGCCACCAACGTCCGAAAACATACAGTCGAATGGACAGGTTGAATTTGATAACTATGCGTATATGAGTACTTGCGACGACAGTGAAGGAGTTCCGTCACAACCACCGTCATATGAAGAAGCCATTAGAGATTCAACTGATGCATAAAAAACATGACTGTGTATTAATATGAGAGAGATAACAGTTCTTATACACACTATCTATATTTTGTATGCATATCATGATTATGATATATTGCATAATGTGACGTCATTGGTATTGTCTGTCATTTTGAATTCTGATTATTCTTACTTCCTACTTGTAAGATAGCAACTACACTTTTTTTTAAAAACTCAAGTCAATGATATATATACTTATTTTGTTACTGGTACATGTATGTCAACTTTGTAAAAAAAAAAACATTCATATTGATATATTGTGTGACAGACAGTCACAGACGAACAGACAGACAGACAGACAGACAGACAGACAGACAGACAGACAGACAGACAGACAGACAGACAGACAGACAGACGGGCGGACGGACGGACGGACGGGCGGGCGGGCGGGCGGGCGGTCGGGCGGGCTGGCTGGCTGACTGACCTGACTGACTGACTGACTGACAGACTGACTGACTGACACATACACTCTCAAGCGTGGATCATGTGAACTCATTCGAAAACACATAAAGATCTAGTGTATTGTATGTACGGGAGAAATTTTCTCACTCAATTCATCTGGTGAAATGATTATTGTGTACGACATTGTTTACTATTTACACAGTCAATGAAATCACACGTTATCAGCTTTTTTAGTACAACTGAAATGAACGGGGTTTTTTGTTGTTTTTTGAGGATTAGAAATACAATCGATTTTAAATTTTATTACGTGTTTTGCAAAGGATTTGTGTTGATTGAGATTGCGATATAGCGAATGCTCAGGATAATTTTAATAAAATATTTCTAGAAAGTACTTTGAGATCTCGGGTATTGCGATATTTCAATGTTTTTGAAGGTTGGCTTTTTGGATAAGCCCCCCCCCCCTACCCCCTTCTTATCCTGCTTCGGTTATTAATGTGAGATTAGAGGGATGTGTCATCTTTGTTTAGAAAAAACTTGCATTGGTTTACATGATGATTGATACAAAGTAATTGTGCCCAAAAGTGCTGTTAATGTGTATAACTTGGCACTGAGACACCAATCTTAAAAATTCTCTGTCTGTCTGTCTGTCTGTCTGTCTGTCTGTCTGTCTGTCTGTCTGTCTGTCTGTCTGTCTGTCTGTCTGTCTCCCCCCCTCTCTCTCTCTTTCTTTCTTTCTTTCTCAGAATCTATCGACGTCATGTGAGCACTCATGTATGAAAATACATCCTACCTACGTTCTATGAAAATACCAACATTCTATCATACATTCTATGGTCATGTCTTCGAGCTTCTTTTCCGGCGGTGCGCGTGGTTCTTTCTGTGTTACTGTATTCGATTTGGACAAGTTGTGTCTATCTTTTGTTGTCCTCAATATCGTGAAGTTGTGTACGTACAAGTCATTTGCCTTCTACGACCATTGAGATAATACTCCCTCTAAAAATCACTCATTATTCCTCCTTCTCTAATTATTGACAAATAGCCCTCGCCTGGTAAAATTTTAAACTGTACTCTTTATTTCTAGACTGTTGATTGCATCCGTGACGCGCACCTTACGGTGAACTGCAACGCGCATACGGTATGCGTCACAATTTGGAATTTGCATACGCGTTGCTAGCGCCAATTAATGGTTCGCTAGCAACGTTCTATTACGCACGCGTTGATTTTGTGTGGAACAAATCATGCTAAATCTGTCGGCTAGTCGCGACAAAATTCTAAAAGCTATCCACAATGCTTGATGCATTACCATCGATGTATCTACCTCATAACATTTGCAGAGGATAGGCATGAACAATGGAGGAGACAGATGACGAACAACGATTGATGGACGTTGGCAAAGTCACCTTCCAGGGACTGGTAGATTCGGAAGTCAGTGTTGCCAAAGATTTTGAAACGTCTCCAACGAGGGATATGGACGAGAAAATATCAGAAATTTCCACCGATACGGATGGTTGCTCTATGGCTGTTGAAATATCTGATACAGACTCACAAAACATTTATTCTTTGGATGACGAAATCGGTCTCAACGACACAGCTGGTAACGAGAATTCTACAGTGGCATTAGACTATGAAGAAGTCGCTATATACTCTTTTGAAAAAAAATCATCTCGGGAATTTATTCTCGCTCGTCT